>NC_056726.1:972826082-973026082 GCF_019279795.1 Protopterus annectens | reverse complement strand
GTAACTTGAGCACTAATCCAGACATTCTCTAAAGTATTCAATGGTATTTATTACTGCTTGGTTGTAACTTGATTAAAGTGTAGCTATCATTCAAGTCTTTTGGATTAAGCACTTGGGCTTCAGACCAGTTGTTTTACATTAGGAAGGTTTGTGGCAAGCACTGTGGTGGCAGGACAGGTAGCTTTCATCCTTCTAAGTTGGGAACTGCTGATTGAGAGCCCAGTGTCCAAGTGTATTAGTTCTGGTTTAGGCGCTTCAGGCCAGTTATTTTACATTAAGAAGGTTCGTGGTCTGCACTCTTGTGGGAGAAGAGGCTGGACTCTGCCCTTCTGAGCTGGGAATTTCTGGTTAAAGGTTTATAGTGCCTGAATATTTGAACTGTATCTTACCGAAATTGGTACACCTTGTTTGCTCTAGCATAGACTAGATCCAGGCCTGCTGAATCTAGCTTTGTTTATATGCTTGTTGTTTGTTTGCTTGTTATTTCCCTTGAAGCTAATTCCACCTAATCAACTTCTCAGCTTCTGTGGATCACTAGTGATATCTGCATTGCTTACTGTACTTATTTCCTTGTTTCACTTGAAAGAAAGTTACTGTTTGTCGTTTTGCATTTAGTTACTTGTAACACATTGCACTCAAGTTACCTGGCACTTGCTCACTAAAGCAATTATATAAGTCAGTACTAAAAATTAAAAGCACTACACCCTCACTCCCCACTGGCCCTTGTTTTCAATTAAGGATTTCCCAATATTATTCTAGCATGTCCAAAGGTCAGTTGTCAATCTCCTCTTCGGTCCAGCTGGTGAATCTGGGAATCTTGAGGCAATGTTATAACTGCCTCATGTACACAGACAACCCTCTCCTCCTCCCACATAACACAAATACTTGCGAGAGATGCAGCTATTTAGCCAAACTGGAGGCTGAGCTCTCTCAACTCAGGACTGACAAGACCAGATGGGAGGAGAAGGCAACTACACACACCACAAAACCAGCCTCACATAATGCTACCACTCCACTGAATCAAACACATAAACACACAAAGACATACTCGGAGGCTCTGAGTAAAAATTTACCTAAACAGCAGAGGCCTCCAAAGCAGACACCCAAACAACTGCTACCTCAAGACACCCCACAAGCAACACATAAACCACAAAAGCAGTGTGCAAAGCAGTCACAGCCCTTAAGGCCAAATACAACACCAAACATACTTGTCATAGGTGACTCCATAGTCAAGACACACTGACGTCCCACTCACCAGGCTGAACAAGGAGAGGGTCACAGTAAGCTGCCTATCGGGCGCTAGAATCCGCCACATAACACAAGCACTCGGGTCACTCCACGGCAAGTACAAATATGACACAGTCATTGTCCATGCTGGTGTGAGCGACCTGAGGCGTACCTCCCTGGACTACATGAAAAGAGACATAGAGGAGCTCTCTGATTATGTAGCCCAGGCAGGTATGACCCTAACCCTGAGCAGTATCCTTCCTTCACCAAGAATGATGCCACAATATAGAGACAAGATGATCAGCTTTAACAATTGGCTTAATGTCTGGTGTCATTCAAAGGGATCCAGTGTCTGTCTGCCTGGGATGGCGTGCTTGACAAGCCACGCTGCCATGAGGGACGGCTTGCACCTGTCACCCTGGGATTCGGATATTGGCTAAGGCCCTTGCCACCCCTATAGTGCCTTTTTTAGGCAAGGCTCAAATTCTAAACCTACCACCCTAGAAAACAAAAATGGGAAGAAACTGAGGGTAATGCTGCTCAATGTCAGAAGTCTAAATCTCAAAATGCACGCACTCGAGGCCCTTCTCAGTATGGAGAACATCGATGTCTGTGCTGTAACTGAAACCTGGTTCAAGGCTCCTGAGAGCACCACGGCACTATTAGGTTTTACCTCATATCATGTCTTCTGGCCCCAAAACCCGGACCACACCACAAAAGGAGGGAGTGTATCCATATTCATAAAGGATACCCACACCTCCAGGTTGGTGGCAACGCATGAAGCTTCAGAAACCATCCAGGTGCAACTAACCATAGGCAAAACTGCTCTACAAATTGTAGCATGCTACAGGCCACCCTCTCAAACTCAGGAACCCCACACAGCCTTCCTGAAGACACTGGAGGGTATAAATGTATCTCCAAACACCATCATATTGGGTGACTTCAACTACCCGAATATAGACTGGGAACATTACTCGAGCCCTAACTTTCTAGCCCAACGGTTCCTGGAGTTCATAAATTCAAATGCCATGGAACAGCTAGTCACTGTTCCCACGAGAGGAGAAAATATACTAGATCTCATTGTCACAAACATGGGGACAAAATGCTCCACACCGGAAGTATATCCCTCATTGGTGAGGTCTGATCATAAACTAATCTCACTGGAAATCCACATCCCGCCCCCACCCCAAACAAAAAAGACCATAGTGAAGAACTTCTCTAAAGCAAACTTCACACTACTCAAGACTGGTGTGGTATCCTTCAAGGCCCCTGAGCCAGTGGAAACCACAACCCAAGTGGCGGAAGCCCTTACAAATGCCTTCTATGAACACCTCCAGGACTGCATGGATCAGGCAATCCCAAATAAAACCAAGACTCTTTCCACAAAGGGCAAACGTCCAGTCTGGTGGACCCCAGCCATTAACAAACTTTACAATAAGAGGAGAAAGCTATTACATGATAGAACAAAATCCATAAAAGGGAAGTCGCCCCTGATCATTATTAGTAAAAAAATACGAGCACTCATAAAATCAACTAAGGCCAATTTTGAGAGAAAAATTGCCATGGATTCAAAGGACAATCATAAGGCCTTTTTCAGCTATGTTAGGAACCTGGGTGGAAACTCCCAGATATGCTCAGAATTAGTCCAAAATGATACAAAAATCACTGAACCCACAGACATTGCCAACATACTGGCAGACAGGTTCAGTGCAAACTTCACCCCTCTCCCCTAAAGGAGAGATAACTATCCCAGCCGAGTGTAGCCTCCCGGACATCTCAAATGTGCAGGTGAAAGCTGCTCTCTCTAAAGCTAAAAACACAGCATCAATGGGACGGATGGTGTTCCCGGCTGTGTGCTACACGAGCTAAATGAGGAATTAAACCCGCACATAAGGCAGCTGTTTAATCTCAGCCTTACCACAGGATACATGCCCAAGGAGTGGCGACGGCAACTGTGGTCCCACTCCACAAAGGCGGCCTCTACGGACCCTGGTAATTACCGCCCCATAAGCAACAAGTCTAGTCTGCAAAGCTATGGAGAGGATCATAATGGAGCTCATAAACAAAGATATAGGGGACTTGCAGACATTGGACCCGACCCAGTTTGGCTTTGTCAAGGGAAGATCATGCCTTTTGAACTTGGTCGACTTCTTCAAAACAGTCACCAAGGCCATTGATGAGGGAAAGGCAGTCCATACAGCCTACCTTGACCTTGCAAAGGCTTTCGACACAATACCCCACTCAGGTATTGTAGAAAAACTTACCAGCTTAAATGTAAACCCATATGTCACAAGATGGGTTGCAAACTGGCTTAAGGACAGAACCCACAGGGTTAGAGTTGCTGGCGCTATGTCAGACTCCAAGCCGGTCACAAGTGGTGTCCCACAGGGCTCGGTCCTTGGCCCCCTATTGTTTGGCATCTACTTCTCAGAAGTACAGGCCAACATGGGAGGACTTTGGCTGACAAAGTTTGCAGACGACTGCAAACTGGGCGCCATAGTGGAAAGTGCATAGGACACGGATATCCTTCAGAAGGGACTTACGGAAACAGATAGCTGGTGCCAGAGCCATGGCCTGAAGTTAAACGCCAAAAAATGTATAGTCATACCCTTCAGGAAAAACAAGGCAACCCCAAGCTACCATATAGGTGGCAATCCACTAAGCACAGAAGAGGTTATCAGGGACCTGGGGACCCAGGTTGACAGTGGCCTTTCTTTTGACACTCACGTTGCTAAAGTGGTTAGAAAGACCTTCTACATTGCCCACCTGATCATGAAGGGATTCACATCCAGATCTAGTGAGGTCATTGTTCCCCTGTACTCTTCACTTATCAGACCAATGATCAAGTACAATGCCCCATTCGGGATGTATCTCACCCGACATCTGCAGCAATTGGAGAGACCCCAAAGTTCCTCACCAAAAGGATAAAGGGACTCCAAAATCTGTCATATGCTGCCAGATTGAAGAAACTCCAGCTCTATTCAGTCGCATACCATCTGCTCAGAGGTGACATGTGCCTGACATACAAGGCCATGTCCAACCCGGAATTAATGGACATGCTCCACCTCAAAAATCCAAATCCACCAAAACCACTAGAGGAAGCGACTTAAACCTTAGCATGGATATAAATAGGGCGTGCTGGAGGGATAGATTTATCACTCAGAGACTCCCTATGCTGTGGAATAAAATCCCGGTCCATGTGAGGCAGAGCACCTCGCTGACTCTGTTCAAGAGAAATCTAGACCTGTGGATGGGAGATCGTAGGTTTACCCCGGGAATCATCTCTGTGTCACTGCTGGACAGAGGCACAACAAACTAATGGGCACAGTATTTTTTCATATAAGGGGTGGCATAAGCCACAAAAATTTGGGCTAGGCTTATAAATGCCTTAGGGCAGATAGCCTAGTATAAACCTATGAACCTATGAACCTAAGAGCAGTACCAGGACTGAACCCTGAGGTACTCCACTTGTCACTTGTCTGGAGCTGGATTTGGAGTCAGCTACTTTTACATGAGTTCTGTCAGTATGCCAGTTGGCAATCCATCGAGTGATGTAGGGATTTATGCCCAGCTTAGTAAGTTTATCTATGATTCCAGACTGGGGTGGTGGTATCAAAGGCCTTGGTAAGGTCCAGATAGGCTTTGTGGACCACCTTACCCTTGTCCACGGCTCTGGAGACTGATTTGAAGAAGTCAATCAGGTTCAGGTGACAAGATCGGCCCTTCACAAACCCAAACTGCATGGGGTCCAGTGTTTGAAGGTTGCCATTGTCTTTGTTTATAAGTTCCATGATAATACGTTCCATGGCCTTGCAGATTAGGCTCATCAGACTGATGGGGCATTAGTTCCGGGATCCAAGATGGGTCCCCCTTTTGGAGTCTGATAACTGTAGCTGTGTGCTACTCAGTGGGCAAGAAACCTGAGGTGAGGCTATAATTAAATAGGACATTCAAAGGAGATTCAATGCCTGTCAGCCTGGGATGACATGCTCGACAAGCCACGATGCTTTGCTAGGGACGACTTGCACCTGTCACCCCTGGGCTTTCGGATATTGGCAAAGGCTCTTGCCACCCCCATAGTGCCTTTTTTAGGCAAGGCTCAAAAGACAAACCCACCTCCATAGGTATCACAAGGGATAAGAAACTGAGTAATGCTACTCAACGCCAGAAGTCTAAACCTCAAGATGCATGCACTCGAAACTCTCCTTAGCATGGAAAAGACTGATATCTGTGCAGTAACAGAAACCTGGTTCAAGGCACCCAAGAGCACCCCAGCACTACCAGGTTATACCTCATACCATGCTTTTCGGCCCCAAAACTTGGACCGAACCACAAAAGGAGGGGGAGTATCAATATTCGTCAAAGATACCCACACCTCCAGGTTGGTGGCACAGCACGAAGCATCAGAGACTATCCATGTGCAACTAACAGTGGGTAAAACTGCCTTCCAGTTTATATCCTGCTACAGACAACCCTCCCAAACCCAGGAACTCCACCCTGCCTTCCTGAGAACACTGGAAAATATGAAGGTCTCTCCAAACACCATTATATTGGGCGACTTCAACTACCCAAACGTAGACTGGGAGCATTACTCTAGCTCCAACACCGTAGCCCAAAGGTTCCTAGAATTTATAAACTCAAATGCTATGGAACAACTTGTTACCACTCCCACAAGAGGGGAAAACATACTGGACCTGATCATCACCAACATGGGGGCTCTATGCTCCAGACCAGAAGTGTATCCCTCACTGGTAAGATCAGACCATAAACTAATCTCACTGGATATTCACATCCCGACCCCACCCCCTGCCCAGAAAACCACAGTGTAAAACTTCTCTAAAGCAAATTTCACACTCCTCAAAACTGAGGTGGAATCCTTCAAAGCCCCCGGGCCTGTAGAAAATATGGCCCAGACCGCAGAATCCTTTATAAACACATTCTATGAACACCTTCAGGAATGCATGGATCATGCAATCCCAAATAAAACCAAGACCCAATCCTCCAAAGGCTGGCGTCCTGTCTGGTGGACCCCAGCCATAAACAAACTATACAACAGAAGGAGGAAGCTACTACATGATAGAGCAAAATCCCAAAAAGGGAAGGCATCTCTGATCAGTATTAGCAAAAAACTATGGGCACTCATAAAATCGTCTAAGGCCAGCTTCGAGAGAAAAATTGCACAGGACACTAAGGATAATCACAAGGCTTTCTTTAGTTATGTTAGGAACCTGGGTGGGAATTCCCAGATATGCTCAGAATTAGTCCAAAATGACAAAAAATACACAGAACCAACAGACATTGCCAACATCCTAACTGATAGGTTCAGCGCAAACTTCTCCCCCCCCCCCATCAAAAGGGCAAATATCTATCCCAGCAGAGTGCTGCCCCCTGACATCTCAGATGCTCAGGTAAGAGCCGCCCTCTCCAAAACAAAAAACACAGCATCAATGGGACCAGATGGTGTCCCGGGCTGTGTCCTACATGAACTCCAAGAAGAGCTAAACCCAAACATAAAACTACTGTTCAATCTCAGCCTTACTACAGGATATTTACCCAAAGAGTGGCATACAGCAACAATGGTCCCTCTCCACAAAGGTGGTGCCTCAACAGATCCTGGAAACTATAGCCCCATAAGCCTGACTAGCTTGGTCTGCAAAGCTATGGAAAGGATCATCATGGACCTCATAAATAAAGATATTGGGTACCTACAGACACTGGATCCTACCCAGTTCGGCTTTAAGGGCAGATCCTGCCTCTTAAACCTGGTCAACTTCTTTGAAACAGTCACCAAGGCTATTGACGAGGGGAAGGTGGTCCACACAGCCTACCTGGACCTCGCAAAAGCCTTCGATACAATACCCCACTCGGGCATTATAGATAATCTCACCAGCTTAAATATAAACCCCTATGTCACTAGATGGGTTGCAAACTGGCTCAAGGACAGAACCCACATGGTTAAAATTGCTGGAGCCATGTCAGACTCCAAACCAGTTACAAGTGGCGTCCCGCAAGGCTCAGTCCTGGGACCTCTCTTATTCCGTATATATTTCTTGGAGGTACAGGCCAACATGGAAGGACTGTGGCTGACCAAGTTCACAAATGACTGGAAACTAGGCGCCATAAGCTGACACAAGCATCCTACAAAAGGGCCTCATAGAAACAGACAACTGGTGCCAGAGCCATGGCCTCAGGCTAAATGCCAAAAAGTGTATAGTCATCCCCTTTGGCAAAAACAAAGTGCCCACAAATTACCACATAGGTGGTAATCCATTAAGTACAGAAGAAGTAATTAGGGACCTGGGAACCCAAGCTGATAGCAATCTCTCATTTGAAAACCACGTGGCCAAAGTGGTTAGAAAAACATTTTATATAGCCCACCTAATCGTGAAGGGATTCACATCTAGATCAGGGAAGTCATCTTACCTCTTTACTCATCCCTCATCAGGCCCATAATTGAGTACAATGCCCCTTTTGGGATGTACCTTACCAGACACCTGCAACAACTGGAAAGACCCCAAAAGTACCTCACCAAGAGGATCAAAGGGCTCAAACAGATGCCATATGCTGCCCGGTTAAAGAAACTCCAGTTCTACTCAGTGGCATACCGCCTGCTCAGAGGCGATCTGTGCCTGACGTATAAAGCCATGTCCAACCCAGAATTAATGGACATGCTGCACCTCAGAAAATCCAAATCCCATTGAGCTACGTGCTCGAGAGACTTGAACCTCAGCACTGAAATATAGGACATGCTGGAGGGACAGATTCATAACCCAGAGGCTCCCTTCACTCTGGAATAAAATCCCAGTCCAGGTTAGGCAGAGTCCCTCATTGACTCTCTTCAAGAGGAATCTTGAGTGGATGAGAGATCGTAGGTTTACCCCGGGTATCACTTCTGTGTCACTGTTAGACAGAGGCACAGTATACTAACCTCGAAAAAAGGCATAGCAAAATTCATTTAAAATGGGTGGTGAAAGCCAAACACACTCTGGCTAGGCTTATAAATGCCCTAGGGCAGATAGCCTAGTATGAACCTATGAACCTATAGAGTCTACTATGACTAATGTGTTGGGTACGTTGTCTTGCCTTAGGGGCTGTTGTTGGGTGGCACATTGGTGTTGTGACACTTGGGTTGTGATTGGTGTTTGTTTTCTTTTCAGCTTCGGAGGGCCTTGTTGCTTGGGCAGGTTACTGTTAAGGGCCTCCACATATGTGGGTTTAGTGTTGCTATGTGTGGGTGTTGGTGGTGTGGGTTTAGAAGGGATATGTGTTGCTTGAGGTGTAGTGCAGGTGTTAACCTTCTCCTCTTGACTGTCTAGCACAATCTTGGATGGAGAGAGCTTTGCTTCCAGTTTGGCTATGTAAGTGCATCTCTCGCAGGTTGAAGTGTTGGGTGGTAGGAGGACAGGGTTATGTGTGTAAATGAGGCAATTGCTGCATTGCCCCAGTATGCCCAGATTCACCAGATGGACAGGAGAAATCACTAGAAGCTGACCCTTGGACATTCCTGGTTTGGTGCTTTTGTTTTGTAAAGTACAAGAGCTGTTTTCCCTTACCTTAGCAAGGTAACCCACACCCTGTCAGTCATGTCTGTCTTACCTTGCTACCTAACATAACTCTCTTGCTGCCCTCTCACTTCCTTTCCTTCCTTCCCCAACTGTCCCTTGTCTTCACAAAAAATGGCCATCTGCCCCACAAAAACAAGTATTTGCCTCTTACCCTATCTCTATCCTTCTCATTCCTTATTTGCTTACCTTATATTCTATTCTCTGCCTCGTTCCCCATTTCATCTCTTTCCTATATTCTTATTTCCAACCTTTACTCTGGTCTAAAATCCCACACATTTGCCCATATAGGGCATCTAAATCACTTTTTTTGTGCCCGAACTGTGCATGGCAGGTTGTGTCCTTGCTGTGCATGGCAGGTTTAGAAGAGCACCAGCCAATACCCGTGCCCAAATGATGAGAAAAGGCACTGCTAGTTGTCTCAAAACAATAAAGTCCAATCAAGATCAAATCCTATGTATATTAACCTTGGCTACCGTTAGACACTTAAATGTGCTAAGCATCATTGCACTGCACTTACCAGATACGAGATAGTGTAAAAGATTCATTTGTTCATGAAGTGATTTGTAGAATGTCAGTGCACAGAGTGTTGGTTTCAACTCCCCTCAGTGTTGCATGTTTGCTTTTTCACTTTTCTGCTTCCAGTCTGCAACTGTGCAATACTCATCTGCCATGAGCTTCCCTGACACCTTCAAGTGTACTGGCTTCTATTGCTCCTCTTGTAAATTAAGTGTTTTGTAGAATATCATTGAAGAAGGTCATGGGTTCAAATCCCCTTGAGGCCTGTGCTTTTTTCTGCTTCCAGTTTGCAAATGTGTAACATTCACTTGCTATGTGATTCCCTGATACCTTTAAATATAACTGCTAGTAATGCACCCCCTTCTAAATGCAATGTTTGATAGAATGTCATTGAGGAGGGTATTGGGTTAAAATCTCTTCAGCTCTGTTTTCTTTCTGTTTCAAGTCAGCAAAACCATCACTAACTCAATTCAAAAACAAACTCAAGAAATAGTTATGTCCTTGCACTAACCCCGAATAGTGTCCTCTCTATTTCTTAGGTGCCTTACCTTCAACTACTTCTTTTCTACCACTCCATTTCAGGAAGGGTCAATTGTATAACTGCTGCTCTGTGTGTCTTAAACCTGAATGTAATGTTATGTATGTTTAACCTTAAAAATAATGTTAAGTTTTGTAAAGTGTTTTATAATAAGTCAGTACTATATGTGCTAAATGCTGGTATTGCTTATGACTGTAATCTGCTTGACACTAGCATTTACTAAATGTTTAATGCGAATTATTATCCTGGAGCTTTTCTCCCTGGGCCGCCGCTGAAAATGGACATGTATCCAGTCGGACAATCCTGGCCAACAAATGTAAAATAAATGTATAGCACTCACCCGTGATATGTTTACCGGACACAATCAACTGTGACTACTTCTATATCTTAACCTAAGGATGTACTAAATAGAATGTAACTATATACAGAGTTGATTGTTCAAATCCCCCCATGAGGGGTTGATTTTTTTCATGATATTTGCATTATAGCACAGGTACACTGATCAAACTATAACAATGCCAGGACTGGTGTAGTTTTCTTCATACTTTTTGTATCCCACCTATTCCGAGTGCATATACTTCACATGTATATCTTTGTATATGTCTCATACCTCCTTCTCCATTGTGTTCTACATCCCTAATTTATTAATCAGCTGCCTTTCAGAGTTTTGTTTCTGTTGCCTTACTATTGCCTCTTACCTTTGGCTTTGAGTATTCTTACCTTACTTACTTCCATAAGACATTCTCTGCATAACAATAGATCAGCACCTCTGTATTACCATCTGTGCATTCAGTTTCATGATAACTAACCTAGATGCTCATACACAGTCAGTTTATAACAGCTGCTCATGCTTTACTCTCATCACAAGATGGTCAAACAGGATTTTCACACAAGTCTCTACTGCGGCCACTCATCACACACACAGGCCTGGCACCAAACATTGATAATGAGACTTGGGGCTCATTGTGCACGGCTGTAAACAGTGCTGGCTTGTCTGTGATTCCTGCTACAACAAATCTGAATTCTTGGGTAAATTTGTTAAAACGTAACACTTAATATGTTTTTTAACTTGAGCAACAAGTGAAACTTCTAATTTCAATATTATATTAAGGAAGTTATATTAAAAAAGAGACCATTTATATTAGTAAATGTGGATCATGAATGTTGAACATGTATTATGACAATATTACGAGCACATCATTAGATCCATGCTTGACACTGAAACTGGGCAGTAAAGGGTTATATGTGTGGGTAAAGCTAAGGTCTGCTAGACCTCATTACTTTTACCAGATGTGAATCATTTCACCAGCCATGGCTACATAACTGCTTAAAATAGTCAGGTAAATGTTTCATCATGGGCTACTATTGTAAGAGATGTTAAAAGTTTTATTAGTACTGCTGTTAATTCTGTAAATGGGAGGTAAACTGATGTAACCAAATGATGTATAACTGTGCATTAATAAAGGGTATGTACATCTGAATGGATTTACAAATGGTTTATACAGTGGTTAGGAATGGATGTTGAATGGTATTGTGTGAGGGGCTTGGTTGAGTGGCATGGGGTAAATGGGAGGGCTTTCTTATTTGTTTGTTTATTTTTTACTGTTTTCATAGTACTGTATTCTGGACATACAATTACTTGTGATTAAGAAAGGACTTTTAGGTCTTTAATATTTACTCTATTTATTATTTTCATCTTTTATTTAGATTTATTATGGGGAATGATCGTAAATTAGGAGCTGTTCTTGAATCCCACACCAACACAAATGTTTTCCATGAAGGGCTGACACAGGCAAACAACTGATGTCTGAGCCATGGACTATAACTAAATGCCAAGAAATGCATAATAGTATTCTTAGGAAATCATCCACCCCTGGTAACTATCATATTGACAATCCACCCCTTAGAGTTGATCCAGTAATCAAGTACTTAGGGACACACATAGACAGTAATCGATCCTTTGGCCATCATGTGTCTAAAGTAGTAAGGAAATCATTCTATGTTGTATAACTTGTAAACAAAGGTATGGCATCTAGGTCCAAGGAAGTCATTGTTACACTGTAGTCAGCATTCATCAGCCCCATCATTGAGTACAATGCCCCCATTGGTCTGTACCTAACCAGGCGTATCCAACAAATGGAATGTCAAAAGAGGTTTCTCACTAAAAGAAAACAGGACATAAGTAAAATGTCCTATGCAGACGACCTCAAGGCCCTATCCCTGTATTCTGTGTCTTATAGACTGTTGAGGGAAGAATTATGCCTGGTATACAGGGCATTGTCAGATCCCACTCTGATGGACCTTCTGTATATCTGCAAAACAAACAGCACCAGAATTACCCATTCTAAAGATTTCAACCTTGCCTGTGATATAAATAGGACCTGCTGGAGAGTAAGGTATGCATGCCAGAGACTACCCCATCTCTGGAACAGGCTCCCCATCCATATGAAGGAGAGTTCCTCCCTAACCCAATTCAAGTGTAACTTGGACAATTGGCTGGGGAACAGGAAATTCATTCCTGGCTTGTCACCTATGTCTCTATTGGACACATACAGCCTGTAAATTCTTCATCTCCCAGGGCCCTGCTTGTAAATGTTTGATCTCCCAGGCCCCTGCTTACACTTATCAAGGGTACCAGAACTTGTCCGAGATTTGGGATGCATGACTCTGCTTAAAAATGCCCTTGTGGTTGTTAGTCTAGTGAAGACCTATGAACCTATGAATTATAAAGCAGAACACAGCATTCTGGATGTAGTAATTAAATGCAGTAGTGACTTATTTCTTTTCAGATGAAAAATAAATATTTTAACAGGTTTAATTAACTGTTTTCCTACATATTTCATTACATTGTTGAGCTGTAAAGTCTTTGTTATTGTTTATAATGATTTATGTTTTTGTTGTTTTAAAGAGCTTACTGAGATGCTGAAACTCATTAATGACTGATCAATCAAATCCTGTCGGATAGCACATGGTCTCCCTGGTCTAATGAAGTTTCATAAAGGTGGTGTTTATACTGGCCATTTATTAGATTGCAGTGCTTCATTTGTGGACATCACTTAATCTGGTAACTACTTTGGCCCCAAGTCTCCGCTGTCCTATAGAAATATATTAAAGTAATCCAACTTGGCCACCTATTGAACATAGAAGACTAACATGTATAATGTCTTGCATTATTCATACTTCTAATGAATACTGAAATCCAATTGATTAAACTGGGAAAGTTACAAAATTGGAAGCATGATGTCTTTCTTGCCTTTGAGCAGATCTGAATTTATGACTTGAATAGGTAGCTGCATGCAAAACCAGCTGCTTAATGGCTGGATTATTTGTATTACCTTTGTACATTAAATGGTGGCCTTATTAAATAAATGACATCTTTCAGTTACTTATAATAAGGCGGTGAGCTACAGAACTGTGACTGTACATCTAGGGTGTCAAACCAAACACGCACAGAATACATTAGCAGTTGATGCATTGGATGGTGTAAAATTCTGTGGTTATGTGCTGCTGGGAGTCTATATTTTACTTTCTGTTAGTAATGAATAAGTATATCATACTTTGTAAAATATGAGATAGTTATACATATTGTTATTGATTGATTGATTGATTGATAGATTGTTGTGTTAAACAGATTCTAGGACTGAACCATCTGATACTTTCTCAAAAAATGTCATCAGGAAGGCTTTTTTACATGCTGATTAATTCAAATATTAGGCAAATAGAGAAGTATGGGAACATATTAAAATAATAGGAGTGTACAAGTTTTATTATGGGTATGGCTTCTGAAATGAAAGTCGTTATTTTATTTTCTGAACAAGGCAAGTAATCTGTGTCATGGTTATGTTAATCTGCACTACCCCAGTAAATAAATCTAAATAAATAAATAATAAATAGTAATAATTTCTGTCACATATAATTCAAAGCACAATACTGAGTCACATATTTTTTTCCACCACTGTTGTGATATTAGAAGATGAGTTTGGCTCATAAGTCCCCTATTAATGCTGTATTTTGTTGGACAAGAAAGGGCAGCATAGTTTAGAGATGAATCCTCTCCTAGTAACATGCCAGCTATATTATAAATAAGTTCTACATGCAGGTCTGGCTTCATTCAAATAACTTACAACTCTGCATATTACTGTACCCTATCCGCATACATATAACCTG
The DNA here is from genome assembly GCF_019279795.1 of Protopterus annectens. NCBI lineage: Eukaryota > Metazoa > Chordata > Ceratodontiformes > Protopteridae > Protopterus > Protopterus annectens. The sequence continues at coordinate 973,012,069 of NC_056726.1, read as the reverse complement.
CTAGATTTAATTTTATTCATCAATGCATTCCTTGTCTGTACTTGTGATGACATCTCAAGAAAACGTTTTCTGCACACTAAAAAATAATAGTAACACCTACTTTGACAACTGACTGGTTCAACTGCTCTGGACAGTTTGTGACACGATGCTCTGAGCAAGTGCTGGGTAGGTATACATAGTGTGATTGCACATGACCACTTCTTGTTTTGAGTACTATGGATTAGGGGAAAGAGACATGCTGAAATGTAATAAATCAGCTGCAAACAGAACATTCTAATATTTAAAATGCTGATCAGCTTCAAAACATCTTCTTAGACATATACAAGTGTAACAGGTTAGATTGATGAGACTTCTCCTACCAAACAATACTGAACTGAGTCTTATAAGGAATTGCTATTGAGAAGCAGCAATGTCTCTCAGAATTAATTATTTCATTTTATCAATGACTGCAGTCATACCCAGTAGTCTGTGGTTCCCAAGACTGCATACAAAACTACCACTAAAGCCAAATGTTCTTCTGTATTGAGTACATACTCAAAGTCTTATGGATGATGCTTCAGTTACTGATTACTGATTAAAACAAATCCTAATTTTGTGCACTTACATTAAGTGAAAAAATGGTTGCATTTCATTTAGGTTCTACATGTATTAATAATACAATTTTCATTTCCGTTACTTAAATCCAAGTCTACTGTTTCAAATACTATTTTTTACAATCTATTCTGAAGAAGTTCCATGTCTTTTACAAGCCATACAGTTACGTACTTTTTCTCTAACATTAGTAAGTGATCTAATTTTTGGCATTCTATACCATAATAAATAGAGCAGGCTATAAATGGCAGCGTTTATTCTCGGTGATTTACAAGTAAAGCTGACCCTTATAGTTGCAAGCACAGGGTTTATAACTAGAGTAACAATAATCTGATGTTTCTTATACATGTTATCTCCATTTCGTGACTGACTTTGGTGTAGGGGTACAGGCAGCCCGCACACACACCCATCCACATTACCTTAATGCTGTGTTACTTTTATAAGATAGTTTTGTGGCATCTCTCACTCGTTCTTTCATTCTCCTCTTGTTTTCTCTCTCTCTTCTTTCTATCTTTAACACCATGCACTATTACACCCAACTTTCTTATTATTATTTTTCTTATTATTTGAGGACAGTAAGCCCAACTTTTAATAGTTATACCAATGGGTATATTAAAGGGGGAGGCCACTGTCTCAGACAGTTTTAACAAATGTATTTTTATATTGCCCATTTAACTGAATGACAGTTTCACTGAATGACAGTTTCACTGGATGGTCTATTTTTAAAAGTTTGTTGAAAACTATCATTCAGTTTGTGTGTTTAATTGTGTTTTTTTGTGTGTTTTTAATACTTATTGAACTAATACTGCAGTAATTGTAACCACACTCTGTGAATAATGGGGCAGAACTGGCTTTTGATGTAGATGATCTTTGTCCTTTTTCCATATTTGTTTGACTCTGAAGTTATATTTAAGTAAGAGGATCCTGGGGTAATTTGGAGACTTCATTCCTGCAAAACATTGTTTTAGATGTTTCCTTTGTGCTTTTAATCATATTACATATTTCAGCTCTTTTGCAATTGCTGCCTGGACTGTTTAGTTCTGATGAGGTCCATGTATGTTTATATGATGAAAGCACTTAACTTTTAATAAATATATTTTTGTATCTTGGTTGTAGTCCTGTGGATTGTTTTGGAGGTGGTTTTGTGTTTGTTTCTGCTTTGCCTCCATTCTGCTTTTCTAGGAGTTCTTAACAAATTCAGAAACACAGTGTAATCACAGAAGGTAGATAATCCCATAAACAAGTGGGTGACAATGTGTAAATAATATTAGCAAAGTAGCCACCTGGCAGTGTAAACCTTGGCTATACGTGATTGTCAATGTTGAAGTGACACCCAAACCCATGAATAAAAATGGGAAAAAGGGGGTCTGGATGGATGGATGGATGGATGGATTAGCAGAGCAGAAAATCAAATGTGAATTAATTTTAGTTGTAAATATGAGAGTGAAGCAGCAGAAGAAAACAGAGGATCAAAGCAGAAGTGATGCAGGAGAGGAGAGAATTAAGTTATGTGTAGACTGAAAAAGCACTTGCAGTCAGATTTTTGATGAAGATGTCTTTTGAGTTGAGCTCTGAAGGTGAGGAAAGAGAAGGCTTCTTTAAGGTAAAGGGGGAGGAATTACCAGAATTACAGTGAAAGAATGGAGAAGGAATGGTTGGCACAGTGAAGTTTTGTTTGGAGTGTCTGGAGTGAGGGAGTTAACTGGGAGAGATTGTGGCGGTTGTAAGGGGTGGTTTTATGGAGTTTGGCTACAAAAGGCAGGAAGGCATGTTGCAGAAGTAGTTTGAAAACAAGAGACCCTAGGAGTAGCTCAGCTTTGTAAGAGACTGGTAGCCATTTGGCCTTAGAGATGGTGATGCAGTGGTGCTCCTGAAGGAAGGAACTGGAAATGAATCGGCAGATTTTGTTTTCAATTGACTGTAGATTGGATGAGGGTTTTTTATAGGCTGAGGCTATGATGTGGAGCCAGTATTCAAGCTGAGTAAGGAGGACTCCTCCTATTGCAGGATCTAGGAATTCAAAGTCAAAGATCAGGTGTTAGTTTTTGCACACTCCACAGAAAGCAAGTTTTAAGTAAAATATCAAGATCCATTTGAAATTTTGGAAAAAAAATAAATGATATAAACTATCAGGTTATCCAGACTGTCAAAAGGAGACCAGAACAGAGATACACTGCATTAATATTCTGAAACCATGCAAAGAAGTGCAGACCTCTGTAGTTAGCTTAATGACAAAAACTGATAGAACTGGTAGAGAAAGAAAACTGACCTATATCCCCGCAGTGTGTAGGAATGGAACACTAAGACAGAGAAATAAGAGATAAGGGAGTTTCTGTTAAGAATCAAGGAAGTATTTTTAACTACCTGGTAAAAAAATACTACATTAAAACTATTCAAAGAAAAAGCTAACTTGAAACATGAAAAACTAGAGTCACAGAGAGGCTGCGCAACAGGAACTACAAAAATGCTTAATATGGGGATGATGAAGGAGTGAAAAAATAAAGTGTTAACTCCTCAGTGTTAGTTCCAAAGCCTGATGAAATAATTGGGTGCTAGTCTTGTTTAGGAAGCTGAATAGCATTTCAAAATTTGATAGTCTATGCCTGTGGTAGATGAACTAATAGAGAGGTTGGAGAAGGCAAGATCCTTGACCACTCTAGATCGAACAAAGGAGTAATGGAAAATCCCTCTAACAGCTGAAGCCAGAGCAAAGACAACTATTTTAACTCCAGAGGGCTTCTTCCAGCATAGAATGTCCTTCCTTTTTTGGTTACATGGTGCTCCTGCAACCTTCTATGGATTAATGGACAGAGACCAAAAGCTCAAGTAAAATATGCCCCTTACCTAAATAATGTCACAATACACTCTGAGAAATGGGACTCCCATCTAGCTAAGGCAGAGGCTGTGTTAGACTCTCTGAAGTAAGCCAAGTTGACAAAGCCCCCCATTGCAAGATAGGCATAACAGAGGTAAAATATTTAGGATACATAATAGAACGGGGAATTGTCATGTCCCAGAAAGAAGTCAGAAACAGAGCTGGCCTAGTCCAAACACTAACAAGCAGGTTAAGGCATTCTTAGGATTATTATTTATTTGCATTGGTTTAGTGGAAAAGTCAGATTGGTTATTGTACCCTTTCAGCAGAGGCCTGGGAAGAAAAGCTCATTTAACATTTAAGTACATTACAAACACAAATCATGGACATTCACATATTAGATCAGGTAATTACATGCAAGCTGAACAAGGAGAAAATTACAGTGAGCTGCCTGTCGGGTGCCAGGATCCGCCACATAACTCATGCACTCAAGTCACTCCACAACAAGTACAAATATGACTCTGTCATTGTCCATGTTGGAATGAATGACTTGAGATGTACCTCCCTGGACTACATGAAAAGAGACATGGAAGAGCTCTCGGATCATGTGGCCCAGGCAGGTATGACCCTAGCCCTGAGTAGCATCCTGCCTTTGCCCAGAATGATACCACAATATAAGGAAAAAATGATTGACTTCAACAAATGGCTAAGCTTCTGGTGTCATTCAAAGGGGATCCAGTATCTGTCTGCCTGGGACGACATGATCAACAGACCATGATTGGGCTAGCCAACTAGGCTGGCTTGAATTACCCCATCTAATTCATCTTAATCAACTTACTATTGCACATAATGCCCTTTATCACCCTGATTACACTCCAATGCTCTCCACCCTTATTAAACCATATTATAACCTGAGGAACCTACGTTCCTCAAACAAAATATTAATCCACACCTTCTTATCAAATAACCTAGCAGGTGATTCCATATTTTCTAACTCAGTTGGTAAAATATGGAATCAACTACCACAACATCTCACTTCCCTAACATCACTTCAACTTTTTTAAACCAACCTAAAACTCTTCCTATCCAACCACTGGCTATGTTCTTGCAACAATCCTGACTAATAATTCTCACCTTCTACTGACTCTGTTACCTTCCCACAGCTTACTTACTAATTCCAGACTACTTGATTCTCTTCAGCAACTAATGTTTAATTCCAGAATTTTTCTTCTTTTCAACCCTACTTCATATTAAATGACCTCACATCATGTGTTTTTCCAACCATCTCTGTCTTATTTTCATTCTTTGTGTAAATACTTTTTAGCCTTCTATTCTACCCTATTTAAAATCAAATGACCTCACACCTGTGAGTTTTTCATCCATTCCTGTGTTACTATTATTCTTTGTGTAAATACTTTTAAGCCTGTTTTTTCATTTAACACTGTAAACTAGCAATTTGCTACTATTCTGTAAATTTTTTTTTCTATGATATATTGCTCATTGTGAATTACTATTGTGTTATTTTCTTTATAATTTTCTGTTGGTTTAATTTCTCTAGTTGCATTGTATAATTAGTTAGTTGCATTGTATTATTTCTGTTGCATTAGTACTATTTTAGCGGAGCTTTTCTCCTCGGGCCTCCACTGAAAATGGACATGTATCCAGTTGGACTAGCCCGGTTAACAAATGTAAAATAAATAAATAAAATAAATAATAAATAATAATGATGGTTTGCCAGAGATGGTCTTCACCTGTCACCCCTGGGATTCAGGTTACTGACAAAGGCTCTTGCCACCCCTATAGTGCCTTTTTTAGGCAAAGTTCAAAGGACAAATCCACCACCATAACAGGTACAAGCATGCAAAATCTGAAGGTAATGCTACTCAATGCTAGAAGTCTAAACTTCAAAATGAACTCTCGAGGCACTCCTAAAAATGGAGAACATCGATGTCTGTGCAGTAATTGAGACCTGGCTCAAGGCTCCAGAGAGCACCTCTGCAATACCAGGCTACAACTCTTACCACACTTTTTGACCACCAAACCAGGATCGAAACACTAAAGGTGGAGGAGTGTCCATATTCACCAAAGATATTCACACCACCCACAATGCGTCTGAAATTCTCCAGGTGCAACTAACAATAGGTAAGACTGCAATCCAAATTGTAGCTTGCTATAGATTCCCCACCATGCCCCAAGATTCTCACTACACCTTTCTAAACATACTGGAAAATATTAATATACACCAAAGATATTCACACCACCCACAATGCATCTGAAATTCTCCAGGTGCAACTAACAATAGGTAAGACTGCAATCCAAATTGTAGCTTGCTATAGATTCCCCACCATGCCCCAAGATTCTCACTACACCTTTCTAAACATACTGGAAAATATTAATATACAACCAAACACTCTAATAATGGGTGATTTCAACTATCCTGCCATAAACTGGGAAAACTACTCGTGTACCAACGCCTTTGCCCAACAGTTCTTGGAATTCATAAATTCCAATGCGCTGGATCAACTAATCCATAGTCCCACCAGGGGCTCCAGTATCCTAGACCTGGTCATTACCAACATGGGAAATCAATGCTCCACACCTATGGTCACACCCTCGTTGGTCAGGTCAGACCATAAGCTAATCGCCCTTAACATCCATATCCCACCCCCACCATGGAAACCTCCATAAACTTCTCCAAAGCCAACTTCATGCTACTCAAGTCAGAAGTTGCAAACTTCATGACAGACACCCATGCAGATGGGAAGTGAAAGTTTGACTGCTGAGTCCTACACTAAGGCACTGTATGAGCATATCCACTCATGCATGAATCGTGCCACCCCAAATAGAACCAAGATGCTCTCCTCCAAAAAAAAGGAAGCTAATCTGGTGGTCCCCTTCCACAAACAAACTTTACAACAAAAGGAAGAAACTGTTGCAGAAAAGAGGAAAATCCCAGGATGCAAAAAACTCCCTTACCAGCCTCAGTAAGAAGCTGAGATCCCTCATAAAATCCTGCAAAGTTAGTTATGAAAATAAAATTGCCAAAGATTCCAAAGACAACCACAAGGCATTTTATAACTATGTCAAGAATTTAAATGGCAGTGGTCAGATCTACTTGAGCTACAACAGAATGGCATTAAATATACTGATCCCAAGGATATTGCCAATATCCTGGCAGATTGTTTCAGTGCCAACTTCACCCCCCTCTCACCCCCTAAATGGCTCATCTCAATACCGGAAGATTGCCAAATGCCAGTAATAATGGCCACACAGGTAAAAGATGCACTCTCCAAAGCTAAGAATACAGCATCCATGGGACCAGATGACATCCCAGGCTCTGTACTACATGAACTACAAAATGAGCTGGCACCTCATCTAAGTGTCATGTTTAATCATACCATCATCTCAGGCTTCATGCCCACTGAGTGGCACACAGCTACAGTTATCCCACTCCACAAGGGGAGAGCCACCTTGGATCCCAGAAACTACCACCCCATCAGCCTGATGAGCCTGATCTGCAAGGCCATGGAATGTATTATCATGGAACTTATAAACAAAGACATTGGCAACCTTCAAACACTGGACCCCTCCCAGTTTGGGTTCGTGAAGGGCTGATTTTGTCTCCTGAACCTGATTGACTTCTTCTAATCAGTCTCCAGACCCGTGGTCAAGAGTAAGGCAGTCCACACAGCCTATCTGGACCTCGCCAAGGCCTTTGACACCATCCCCCATTCTGGAATCATAGATAAACTTACTAAGCTGGGCATTAATCCCTACGTCACTCGATGGGTTGCCAACTGGCTTACTGACAGAACCCACACTAAAAGTAGCTGTCTCCAAATCCAGCTCCAGACAAGTGACAAGTGGAGTACCTCAGGGTTCAGTCCTATGACCTCTCTTGTTTGGCATCTGCTTCTCTGAAGTACAGGCCAACACTAAGGGACTCTGGCTAACAAAGTTCACAGATGACTGCAAACTGGGAGACATTATTGAATCCCCAAATTATGTTGACACTCTACAAAAAGGCCTTAGAGAAACAGATGATTGGTGCCAGAGCCATGGGCTAAAGCTCAATGCCAAGAAATGTATAGTTATCCACTTTGTGAAAAAACATGTACCCGTGAATTACCACATAGGTGGCAGTACACTAAACACCGAAAGTGTGATAAAAGACTTACGAACACAGGTAGACAGTGGTCTCACCTTCAATAACTACATCGCCACAAAAGTTAGGAAATCCCTCTGTGGCACACCTCATCACTTTCATCCAGATAAAAGGAGGTCATTGTCCAACTGTACTCATCCCTCATTAGACCCATTATAGAATACAACGCCCCATTTGGCATGTACCTCTCAAGACATTTGCAACAACTGGAAAGGCCACAGAAATACCTCACTAAAAGAATCACAGGCCTAAAGCAGATGACCTATGCTGACCAGCTAAAAAAAACTCCACCTATACTCTGTTGCATATCATCTACTCAGAGGCGATCTCTTAACATACAAGGCCTTGTCAAACCCAGAGCTGTTGGACATACTGCACTTAAAGAAATCCCAATCCCTCAGAGCCACATGCTCCAGGGATCTAAACCTTGTCATCACAATAAACAAAACATGCTGGAGGGATAGGTTCCTGACCCAGAGACTCCCCAGTCTCCGGAATAGACTGCCCATACATGTCAAGCAGAGCACCTCTTTGGCCCTCTTCAAAAGGAACCTTAATGACTGGATGGGAGAAAGGAAATTCACCCCTGGGATCATGTCAGTCGCCCTGCTAGACAGGGGTCCAGGGAAGTAAATAGTGTGGGAAGAAATAGCCAGGGAATTGTTATGGCTAGGCTTGTATAGGCCCTAGGGCCGATAGCCTAGTACCAGCCTATGAACTTATGAACTTCATACAACAGACATTGTTGTGTAGTAAATATGGCAATTATATACAAGTCTAATTATTGTTTATATACAAGTATTAATCAATAATACATTCAGGTCTTAAACAGTTGGATGTTCATTCTGATTAGTCACACTTCAAGGGAGACCCTGTTGATAGTGCAAAGTGCTGTAAGTAGAGTGAATGCAGTGTAGTTCAGAACCCTGCACAATACAGTGCATCTAATAACATCATGATGCCTTAAAAATAATGTCTATAGAATGCTGCTGTTTAGTGTAGAGCCATGCATCAAACATAACTGAGCTTTGTGAATAATGAATACAGATTTTTTCAGTTATAGTGGGGAGGAGCTGGGACAGATCTAGTGTTGCTTCAGAAATTGTTTTAGGGCAGATTTGAAGGTAGATAGATTGGTGATAAGTCTAAATATAGTAGGAATTGAGTTCCATGTTTTTGAGACAATAGTTGAGTACAAGGCATCACCAGATATGTTACTGGCTTTTTGAGTGAGGAGAAGGTGATGATGCTTAGAGTGAAGGGGCCTGTTAGGTTTATATAGCTGAGTGTGCTTTTCAGATTTGAATAACTGTCAAGACTGTGATTACGTTATGTGTGGTAACTAATTGTAATTACTTTAGGTATTGCTGATGCTCCAGCCATATGTAACAATGGGAAGATCTATGTCATTGGTTATTGGAGAATTTTACTATTTTGTTGTAGCATTGTTCTAGTTTTAAGTTTGATTGAATCATGGAGGTTGGTGAATATAGAAAGATACAGAGGGGTAGGTAGAGACAGTCGCTTTCACTTTATGGTCATTGAGAAATGTCTCGATGTATATAACAATCCTTATTTATAATCTGTTTTTAAATGGGTTGTTGCATATGTACATTGGATTTCAAGAAATGATCTACAATTACCCCTAGTTGCTATTGCAAATGTGGCTTTAAGTGGACCCTGTGACCCAGGAGTAAAGAGAAGTACTTTTGTTTTGTTTGTTTGTTTGCGGTTTTTTTCCCTTAAACAACAGTAAGGAATTTGTTAGCCAAGATTCAATGAAGGAAAATTAGTTTTGTGTGAGTTCTTAAAGACTGGACAAGTTAGGAGTGTAGCAGGTGAGGGTTGAACCATTGATATGTTGACTCAGGGCACCGTATTTATTTGTGTTCAAATCATTTATGAATAAGTTGAACAAGAGTGGGTCAAATATAGATCCCTGAGTTACTCCAACAGTGACCAGACAAAAAGATGAATAGCTAGATTTCCATTTTACTGACTGGTATCTGTTAGTGAAATAGCTGTGAAATCATTAAAGGGTAGAAAGGTGAAGTGTAAGGGTAGTGAAGGGTTTTTTTTGGAGTAGAAGGTGCCAAAGCCCTTTGGGTCTTTGAGAAATAGGAAGCTAACACATTTGCTATAAGTTTTGCATTGGTTGGTCTTGCTGAAACTGAGTAGGGCAGTGTTAGTGCTATGTTTAGGATGGAATCCATGTTGTGTGGGAAAGGAGATTGTACTTAAGCATGTAGTGTAGTAACTGGTTTTGGATGCATCTCTGTAATCATTTGGAAAGTGGAGAACACTCAGTGAAATTTCCTCCTTATACAGTGGTACTATGTAGGATTTTTTTCCAGATTGTTGGCCCATACGATTCTTGGATTGGCCTATTTATTAGGATGGAGATAGGATATGTTATGTCACTGACTGCTGTACTTATCTGGTACTTTATGAGCTGCAAGAGTACTGAGTTTTAGCTTGGATAGGTAGTCCTTACTAGTGGACACTGGGAGTGGATTTATGGTGAAGATGTTCAGGATTTAGTTGCTCTTCCATGCTTGTGGTTTTGTTGTGATTTTGAGAGGTTGGTAGCTAAAAATGGAGGTTACATTTTTTATGAGATGTTCATTGAAGTGAATATCAATTATTTCAGGTGGATCTGTTTGGGATAGGCAAGGCTGAGTATTTTTTTCCAGAGTGTAAGTGACTCCTTAAGGAATCCCAGAGCATTTTTTGGATCATTTTAGTGGCCATTTTTTTTTGTATTGAATTTTTTTTTTCAGTTTTGACTCTAGCATTGGTGACATGAAAAGTTTTAGGTTTATGATGGTTTTATTTTTTCCAGGCTTTCCAGGCCTTATCTCTTTTATTTATTTATTTATTTATTTGTAGTTTGTTTGTCATGATGGTCCATTGGGCCACAAGGAGCCCATTTTCAATGGAGTCCGGGGGAGAAAAACTCCAGAAAAATACAAATACAAATGATAGAAGTTACGAGTTAGAAAAATTACAAGATATGAGAGAGTTTAAAAAATACAAAGCAACAAATTGCAATAAATTGGCATTTGAAGGGAGGTAATTAGTACAATGCAGGAAAAAAAATCATTATAAATAAATTACAGTTCTTGTAAAATGTTAGTTCCTACAGCTATTGCTAGGGGTTATGAGAGTATAGGAGGCTATTTATATATGTATTAGCTTGTGGAGAGTGACTATAGTCAAGGAAACCATGTAGGATGGGAGCAAGAGCATTCCCATTATGACATTAGGTATGAGTGAAATAAGGTTTTGAAGGCAGAGAGACTGTTAGTGGTACAGATGAGAGGTGGGAGAGAATTCCAATGGTGAGCTAGAGAGAAGGATAGAAGAAGTTTGCCTGGTGGGCGGGCAGGTGTATGTAGTTCTATTAGATTTTGGAAGTTAGATCTTAGATGTCTATCAGGTAGATGCATTTGGAAGGTAGAGGCAAGGGAGGGGCAGAGAGAAGGGCTAAAAATAAGTTTGTGTGCTTAGATAAGTTCAGTATAGGTGAGGTAATTGGGTAACTCAAGCCAGTTCAGTTGATGTAGGGAAATACAATGATGAGTAGAGGATCTGTAGCCAGTTGCAATTTTTGAAATTTTGTAGTAACAGGAGGAGAGTTTTGACTTGAGGAAAGATTGCAGATTAGTGAGGATAGAGGCACCATATAGGAAGGAAGGGATAAGGTAGGTAGTAGTGAGAACGAGCCTGGTGGAGGGAGAGATGTAGCAGTTGTGGCGGTAAAGCACACAAGTTTCTTGTGTGTTTTTTTTTCATATTTGTTTGTAGATGGCTATCAAACTTTAGCTGATCATCAATGAGGACTTGTAATAGTTTTGGAGTAGAAACTATTTCAAGAAGTATGTTATTCTGGCTTGTGATAAAGAATAAATTTTTATCTAGGGTGGTGGTTTTAGAAGTGGTAACTATTATTAGTTTAGTCTTGGTTGCATTGAGTGCTAGATGGTTGTCTAGCATCCACTGTTCAGTAGAAGAGGAGGCATCCTGAGTTAATTTTGCTGAGGTGGAGTTGGCAGAGCAGATAATTGTTGAGTTGTCGGCGTATTGGATGAGGTTGGCATTAGCAATGGCACGATAGCAGTAGTTTATGAAAATATTGAATAAAAGGGAACATAGAATTGAACCTTGGGGCATGCCTGTGGGAGTATTTAGGAAAGGTGAAGTATCTTTTTTTCCATGTGACTGGTGTTGCCTGTTTGATGGTGAATCAGTTGATAGAGGAGTAGGACAGGTTTAGTTTAGAGACTTTAGTAAGGAGAAGGTTGTGAGAGATAATGTTGAATGCCTTTGAAAGGTCTAGGAGGAGGGTGGACACAATATGACCAGAGTCGCAGGCCTTAACAGTTTCTATGAAGGAGAGGAGAGCAGTGGTGGTACTATCGCTGGGTCAGAATCCATGCTGAGTGGGAGTAAAAAGGTTGTTACTTAAGAGATAGGGTAGAAGTTGTAGGTGGATACATTTTTCTAGAAGTTTAGCAATAGGGGATAAGATTGAGATAGGATGGAAGTTAGGGATGTCATTATTGTTTCCCCCTTTATGGAGTGGAATAATAAAGGCTTTTTTCAGAGCTGGGGAACATGGCATTCTGAAATTGATCAATTTATTAGAATGCAGATAGGAAAGGCAATGGCTTCTGCTGCTATTTTTAGGAAGTAGGAGGGCATGTTGTCAGGGGCATTAGAACATGGTTTCATTTTTAGAAGTAGTTTTTTTTATGGTAGAGATGGGGATAGAGTTTATGGAGAAGGGAGGAGGGAGGAGGTTGGGAGCTGGAGTTACTAGAGGAGAAACGGATGGGTGGGGGTGGCTGTGGAGAAGCAGAATTATTAGTGAAGGATGATGTTAGGTTGGTTATGGAGTCAATAAAGAATGAGTTGAATTGGGATACTAATTCCAAGTTGGAGGCATTTGGGTCAGTGCAGGGGTTCTCTTTTTTACCTGGGTTAAGGAGAGAGGAGATTCCATCCCAGAATTTCTTGGGGTTAGTGTTATGGTTGGTTTGGATTGTGGTAAAATATGCTTTGCTGTCTGAGATAATATTTTTTTTTACTTTGTGCAAAGTGTTTTGTATTGATTCAGGGTGGTGGTAGTTTTAGTTTTATGGTAGCATTTCCAAGCTTTATCTCGGAGCTGCATGATGAGTAAGGTATTCTTAGTTAACCATGGGATGGGGTTGCTTTTGGTCCAAGCTTTATCTCAGACCTGCATGATGAATAATGTATTCTTAGTTATCCATAGGATGGGGTTGCTTTTGGTCCAAGCTTTATCTCAGAGCTGCATGATCCGTAAGGTATTCTTAGTTATCCATGGGATGGGGTTGCTTTTGGTCCAATCTTTATCTCGGAGCTGCATGACGAGTAATGTATTCTTGGTTATCCATGGGGTGGGGTTGCTTTTGGTCCAAGCTTTATCTCGGAGCTGCATGATGAGTAAGGTATTCTTAGTTAACCATGGGGCGGGGTTGCTTTTTGTGTGTTTTGTTTTCCAGGGGGCAAAGGAGTCTAGCAAATTTAAGAAAGTTGTATTAAAGTAGGTAAAAGCATCTTCTGGGAATAAAGTTTTTAGTGGATTCCAGTTTGTTCTTTTTAGTGCAGTTGAGAATTCATCAGGGTTAAAGTTTTGTAGGTACTGAGTATAGGTATAGGTATGGGTTAATTGCAGGGAGCATGGAAGATGATGGGCAAAAGTGTGAAGGTGGTCACCTAGTGGGTTGAGAAGGGTACCACTATTAGTGATGTAGTGGGGATATGAAACTAAAATCCAGTATAGGGTGCTCCCAGAGAGGAAGTCTTTGGAAGGTCTGGTTGTTGAGGTAATAAGATGACTGAAGTTGTAAAGATTTATATTTAGGGAGTTGGTTGGAGATTGAATTGTGGGCCAGTTAATGTTAACATCACCCAGGATTATAGTTTCATTAGTAATGTTGGTAGAAAACCAGGAGAGAATGTCTTCGAGGATTGGGACATTGTCTCCAGGAGGGATGTAAATACAGATAAGTTTGTTTGTTTACCTGAAGGGCTGGGATTAATTCAGCATTACTAAATTTGGGAATAGGTTTGGAGTAGGGGGTAACTAGGAGGGATGAGGAATAAAGGAGAGTGACACCTCCCTTTTTTTGTGTGATCTGTCATTTCTAGTAATACAATAGTTGGCTGGTATCAATTCTGAGTCTTTTATACAGGGTTTCAGAGATGGACAGAATATCTGGTTGAGTATGGAGAAGCCAGGCATGGAGGTTACGCATTTTATTACAAATGCTCTGGGCATTTAGAGCTGTGAAATGGAGGTACCTACCAGCTGAATGGAGAGGGTGGGATGGGGAGGTTGAGTTATGTGAGAGGGAGGGGTCGGGGTTTGGGTGTATGTCCCCAGAGAGAAGGACAGAGATAAAATGACAAATATGGGAGAGGAGGTATTTAAATTGCTTAGTATCGAGTTTGTGGCTTGTAGGGTTTATTAAGATAGAGCTAGTAAAGATTGGAGTGATGTTTTTGGGGTTTGAGTTTATAGGTAAAGTGCATAGTATTCGACACAATACCCCACTCAGGTATCATCGAAAAACTCATCAGCTTGAATGTAAACCCATACATCACAAGATGGGTTGCAAACTGGCTAAGTGACAGAACCCACAGGGTCAGAGTTGCTGGAGCCATGTCAGACTCAAAGCCTGTCACAAGTGGTGTCCCACAGGGCTCAGTCCTGGGTCCACTCTTGTTCGGCATCTACTTTTCTGAAGTACAAGCAAACACAGGAGGGTTATGGCTGACAAAGTTTGCAGATGACTGCAAACTGGGCCATAGTCGAAAACACATCTGACACAGATATCCTCCAGAAGGGCCTCACAGAAATGGATAACTGGTGCCAGAGCCATGGCCTGAAGTTAAACGCCAAAAATGCATAGTAATACCCTTCGAAAAACAAGGTTACCCCTAGCTACCATATAGGTGGCAATCCACTGAGCACAGAAAAGTCATCAGGGATCTGGGGACCCAGGTTGACAGTAGCCTTCGCTTTGACACTCATGTTGCTAAAGTAGTTAGGAAAACCTTCTATATCGCCCACCTGATCATGAAGGGATTCACATCTACATCAACGGAGGTCATCGCCCCTGTACTCATCACTCATTAGACCTATGATTGAGTACAATGCCCCGCTCGAATGTATCTGACCAGACACCTGCTGCAGCTTGAAAGGCCCCAAAAGTTCCTCACCAAAAGGATAAAGGGTCTCAAAAATATGTCTTATGCTGCCCGACTGAAAGAACTCCAGCTCTATTCAGTCTCATACCGCTTGCTCAGAGGTGACCTGTGCCTGACATATAAGGCCATGTCAAACCCAGATTTGATGAATATGCTTCACCTCAAAAAATCTAGATCCCTCAGAACCACAAGGGCGGGAGACTTAAACCTTGACTCGGTTATAAATAGAATGTGCTGGAGGGACAGATTCATCACCCAGAGACTCCCTGTGCTGTGGAACAAAATCCCGGTACATGTGAGGCAGAGCACCTCGCTGGCCTTGTTCAAGAGGAATCTTGACCAATGGATGGGAGATCGCAGATATACCCCAGGGATTACTTCAGTGTCACTGCTTGACAGAGGCACAGCAAAATGATAGGCATAGTTTTTATTCAAACTAAAGGGGTGGTGAAAGCCACATAACTATGGGCTAGGCTTATAAATGCCCTTGGGCAGATAGCCTAGTATGAACCTATGAACCTATGTTGATGAAATAGAGGCTAGGGGATATGCAGGTTAGTGAGTATGTATGCTGTATATGGGGTGAGGTAGTTGTGTGAAATGGGGGAGAGTAATTTGCATACAGAGGTCTGGTGAGATAGTTTAAGTAGCATAAGGTAATAAGAATTAGTATTTGAGTTAAAAATGTGGCAGGTTTGCTAGGCATGGTGTTTATTTTGGATAATAGTTGGAGGTGGGCTTAGGCTATAAAGGTATATGGGGCAAGCTATGTCTAAGAGTTTGGATTTAATGGTGTGAAAGGGGTGGAATTCATGTAGGTCTAACTGGAAGAGGTAGCTTGATTATGGGTAGGGGGATGAGTTGATTGGGTGTGGAAGGAAGTGGGTGTGGTGTACTAAGTATATATTTAGAGGTGCTGGGAGCAGGTGAGAATTGAGGGCAGAGTAGGTGAGCGGAGTGAGCCCGAAGGGCAAATGGAGTGGGCATGGCACCCCAGCGGAGCCGAGCAAAGAAGAAAAATTAACAGTGAATACAGCTAAGAACGGGACACTATTTTATATGTGGTTGCAACTATTGGGCTCACAGTGTAGGGAGTAGATAGTCTTGAATAGGTTGGTGGCACTTTAGAAGCACAAGAGGGAAACACTGCTCATGTGTTACATATATTTGTGTGTTAAGAGCACGATAAATGAGCTCAGTTAACACAGGAGTTAGGAGTGAGATAGTATAAGTACTAACAGAAACCGCACCAGCAGATGTGAAAGCAGGAGAGCTAACAAATTCAATACAATGCTGTCATCTAGTGGCAAAGATGAGATGTAAAAATATAAGGAAGGGAGAGGTATATAGAAATAAGCAGAAGTGTAAAAGTGTTAAAAAAGGGGAAAAGATGGCAAGGCAAATAGAAGAAAAAACAGGTATGGGGAGAGGCTCGGCGCATGTGCAGGCTACTAAATAGGTTCATAGGTAGGTACTAGGCTATCAGCCTTGCAGCCTATATAAACCTAGCCCAAAAGGTTCCCTGGCTTTCGCCACCCAAGAAAATGATTTTCCTGTGCCCCTGTCAAGCAGTGCCACAGAAGTGTAGCAATAACAGTTAAAATGATGGCAACAGTAGGTAAACACCTACATTACAAGCTTAGCAAAGAAGCGCGTCCAGGTCGATGTAGTTGTTTTTGTTTGGTTTTGGTTTCGATATTGCTCGTCAGGATTCGGAGTCAGCTAGGGGTAGCAAAGGAAACCTGACTGAGGAGTATGCTGTAATAAAAAGAGACAGAAAGAAGTTTGGTAACAAAGGTAAAACCTGGTAAAGAGATAAAGTGAATAGCAGTTCAGGCAGGGCACTTTTAATGACACAGCACTCAGTATTACAGAAAGACAGGCAGCTAATTCTGAAAGTAGATGTAGCAGGGGAAAGAGCAGTGTGGAGAGAGTGAGACAGAGAAGGAGAGGCAAGCAGTGAAAGTACAGCAGAGAAAGGAAGGAACCAAGAGCACAGGGAAAAGCTAGTGGGGGGGGACTGGTAAAAAAGTGAAGGACAGAAGGTGAAAGAGGGGGTATAGGTAAGAGAAGAAAGAGGGAGTAAGACAGATGAATAAGAAAGAGGGTACTACTGCCTACAGATAAGAGGTAGCAGAACAAGGGAGTTCAATACTTTATACAGACAATATCATTAGTACATTAAAGAGGCAGTGCTTTTTATAAAGCAGAAAACTAGGATTGCAATACTTTATATCAGACAATATCATTTGAGTATTTGTCAGCCAATACTTTTTTTAAAACATATTACTAGACATTAAAAAGATCAAAAATGCTGTTTAGCTTGTGACCAGATGAAACATAATACCAGACAATAAAAATATTCTGTTTAGATTGTGATGCTACCAAAAGACTTGTGCATCTCTACTACAAACTGTAACAGTATAGGGATGCAGCTAGCCATTGCTGATAGTGGAATAGTTCAAATGGCAGCAGTTTTCAGTCTGTACAGCATTACTAGTACATTGAACTACACTTTTTTTTTTTTAACACAAGTGGGACTTGTTTGCTGAGTATAGGAAGAAATATGTTTTTGAATTCTTTAGATTTGTCATGTGATGGCAAATAACTGAGGCCACTCCTGTCACAGGTTAGAATGTTGGATATAAAGGTATTTTGGTTGAATGCAATTAGGTTATGTACTTCACTGAAGATTTGTAATTTAGGTGTGTTGGATGAGTTTCTGCAGATGAATGTAGGGATATAGTTACTGACTGTGTCAAGAAGAGTTCCAGAGAAGGTAATTCTGCTTCTCCTGGGCACAGTAGTTATGATCCAGTCCAATATGGAAGACTTGTTACTGAGCTTCTTATATCTAGTGGGAGTATTAATAAGGTCGGTAAAACTGAAAAGAACTGTTTTAATTACTGGGGAGTTAAGGGACAACACCTGCCAGTCGATATTTAGATTGCCTAAGATTATAGTTTTATAGGAATACTGGTAGATACCCATGAGAAGATGTCTTCAGCAGTGGTAATGTTGTTGCCAAGGGGACTTTAGATGATTAAAATACAGAGGCTCTTGTAATTGTTGCATTTAGGGAAGTACACGAGAATCTCAGCTGTGTTAAATTTGGAGATGTTGCTGGGGTATAGTGACATCTCTAGGGTATTTCTGAAGATGGTAGCTACTGATGTGCCAGTGAGAAAATGTGTGATAGAAACAGGTTTAAGGTCAACTACAGAAAGACAGCATGTACACATATGCAGAGACACAGAAACACACCATCATAGCTATCTTAAGTACAGGATGCTAGCAGACAAGTTAAGCTAGTAGAAGCAAATAGGTTCATAGGTGCATACTAAGCTAATGGCCCTGAAGCCTTTACAAGCCTAGCCCATAGAAGTGCCCTGGCATCATGCCAACTGACGTTACTTCCCAGTGCGTCTATCAAGTAGAGCCACTGGAATGATCTCCAGGGTGAACTTTCTGTATCCCATCAACTCAGCAAGATTTCTCTTGAAGAGAGCCAGTGAAGTGCTTTGCTTGACATGTATGGGAGGTCTATTCCAGAGCATGGGCAGTCTCTAGGTATGAACCTGTCCTTCTAGCATGTTCTTTTGATTGTGGTAATGAGGTTGAGGTCTCTGGAGCATGTGGTGTGGAGGCATTAGAATTTGTTTAGATGGAGGCATTGGAATTTGTTTAGATGTAGCATTTCTAACAGAGCTGGTCAGACATGGCTTTGTAAGTCAAGCAGAGATCGCCTCTTAGTAGACTATATGAGACAGAGAATAGCTGGAGTTTTTTGTCTGTCCATGTAGGGCATGTGTTTAAGGCCTAGGATCCTCTTTGTGATGTACTTTTGTTGCCTTTCCAACTGTTGCATGTGTCTAGTGATGTACATGTCAAATGGGCCATTATACTCGATTGGCCTAATGAGGGAAGAGTAGAGAGAGATGATGACCTTTTTCTTCCTGGATGTAAAACCCTTGGTAATGAGATGTGCCACATAGAAGGACTTTCTGACCACAGTGGAAATGTGGTCAAAGGAAAGGTTGATGTCAACCTGTGTCCCCAGATCTCTTATAACACATTCAGTGTTCAGTGGGCTCCCATCAATGTGGTAATTAGTGGGAACTGAGTTTTTTCCAATGGGGATGACAACGCATTTTTTGCATTAAGCTTAAGGCCATGGTTTCAACACCAATCATTGGTGACAGTGAGGCCTTTCTGTAGGCTATCCTATATCACTTGGAGTTAATCATGGCTCCCAGCTTGCAGTCATCTGTGAACTTGGTCAGCCAGAGTCACTCCATATTGGCCTGGACATCTGAGAAGTAGATGCCAAACAGGAGAGGACCCATGACCAAGCCCTGTGGGACTCCACTCATGACTGGTCAGCAGTCCGACTTGAAGTCTGCTACTTTCACACTGTGGGTTCTATCTGTCAACCAGTTTGCATCTCACCTAGTGATATAGGGGTTGATGCCTAGTTTAGTGAGCTTATCAATAATTCCTGAGTGGGGAATGGTATCAAAGGCCTTGGCCAGATCAAGGTAGGCTGTATGAACTGCCTTGCCCTCATCTACAGCTCTAGTGATTGACTCAAAGAAGTCAACCAGTTTAAGCAGGCATGATCTACCTTTCACAAAACTAAATTGAGTGGGATCTAGAGTTTGGAGATTCCCTATATCCTTGTTAATTAGGTCCATGATGATGCACTCCATAGCTTTACATATCAGACTCGTCAGGCTAATGGGGTGATAATTTCCAGGGTCTGTAGTTGCTTCCCCTTTATGGAGAGGGATGACTGTAGCAGTGCATCATTTGGTAGGGACAAAGCCTGAGGTGAAGCTGTGACTGAACAGGGCACACAGATGTGCTGCCAGTTCACTTTGTAGTTCATGTAGAACACATCCAGTGATATTGTTGTATCCCATGGAAGCTGTATTTTTGGCCTTGGACAATGTAGCTTTAACCTGTGCTGCAGTAATGCTGGGTGCCTGGCATTCCTCCAGTATTGTGATTGGTCCTTTGGGGGGAGAGGAGTAAAGCTGGCACTGAATCTGTTGGGTCAGTATGTTGGCAATATCTTTTAGCTCAGTATAGGAGGTACCATTGTGCAGTAACTCAGAGCAAACCTGGGTATTGCCATGGAGATTCTTGATATAACTGGGATCCGTACTGTCTACCAAACGACTGTTTCACCGAAAGTGAAGTGGCTGAGCACACTTTCATGAAAGTGCTTTTCAACAAAAAAGCACTTTTGCAAAAGTGAGTTAAAAAAAAGAGAATAATGTGGGGAAACGGATGTTGCTGAGATCGTAGCACAGTGGGGATAAAAGAATGTTCCCTTTTTCCCATTGTAGTGCGATCTTGGAGTGAGAATATAAAAGTAGGGGTGTGTGGGGAGAGCTGATCCCACACGGGGGAGTGCAGGGGGGCTTGCCCCCTGTGTAAATGTGAGGGTTTTTTGTTTTTTTTTTATTTTATTTTTTATGCACACTTTAGCGAAGATGCTTTTTCAGTGAAAAGCACTTTCACTAAAGTGTGTTTGGCAGTTTTAGTTTCAGTATTTTGGGCATTCAGTAGATAATCCTAGATCCATATAACTATAGAAGGCTTTGTGGTTGTTTTTGGTGTCTGCTGCAATTCTGCCTGGATGTAGAGGTTTTGATGGGAGATCTCAACTTTTTTGTTGAGGCTAATCAGGGAGTTTTTCCAGTCTTGGGACTTCACCTTTTTCTGCAACAGTTTCTTCCTTCTATTGTAGAGTTTATTAATGGCAGGGTCCACCAGATTGGCTTCCTTTTTTTGGAGGAGAGTGTCTTGGTTCTGTTGGGTATGGCTAGTTCCATGCATTTATGTATGTGTTCGTACAGTGCATTGGTGTATGATTCGGCAGCCATGCATCTATTTTCCACTGACATGGGTGCCGTGAAGTTAGAAACCTCTGTTTTTAGGAGCCAAAGGTCAGCTTTAGAGAAGTTTTTCATGGTGGCTACCTTTGCGGGGGGGGTGTCAGTGAGATGTGGATTTCCATGGTGATTAGTTTGTGGTCTGATCTAACCAGAGAGGAATTGACTATTGGTGTAGAGCAATGGTTGCCCGTGTTAGTAATAACCAGGTCAAGGATGTTGCTTCCTCTAGTCGGGGTAAGAATAAGCCGGTCCAAGGTTTTGGAATTGATTAATTACAGGAAGCCTTGGGCCAGTGTATTGTTGCATGAGTAGTTTTCCCAGTTGATGGAGGGGTAGTTGAAGTCACCTAGTATGAGAGTGTTGGGTTGAACCCTAATAGTTTTTAAGGTGCTTAGGAATGTGGAGTGAGAGTCTTGGGACATGGTTGGGGACCTATAGCAGGCTATGACCTGAATTGTCGTCTTACCCAATGTTAGTTGTACCTGAAGTATCTCGGATGCATTATGCTGGGCTACTAGTCTGGAGGTGTGCATATCCTTTATGAATATGGAGACACAACTGCCTTTGGAGCTATGGTCCATGTTCTGGGGCTGAAAGGTATGGAATGAGTTATAGCCTGGTAGCACAGAGGTGCTTTCTGTTGCTTTAAACCAGGTCTTCGTTACAGCACAAATGTCGATGTTCTCCATTTTGATGAGTGCTTCGAGCAAGTGCATCTTGAGATTTAGACTTCTAGTGCTGAGCAGCATGACCCTCAGATTGCATTTATTTATAGCTATTATGGTGGTAATTTGGTCTTTGGAATATCACCTAAAAAGGTACTATAGGGGTGGCAAGAGCTTTAGCCAGTATCCGAAAACCCATGGAGTGACAGATGCAGGCCATCTCTGGCAAAGCATCAAGGTCTGTCAATCATGTCATCCCAAGCAGACATATACTGGATCCCCTTAGAATGACACCAGAAACTTAGCCAATTGTTGGAAGTAAATAATTTTTTGCTTGTACTGCGGTATCCTTCTGGGCGATAGTAGGACGCTGCTCAGGGATAGGGTCGTACCTACCTGGGCCACATAATCTGACAGCTCCTCCATGTCTCTTTTCATGTAGTCCAGGGAGGTGTCTCGGGTCATTCACACCCACATGGACAGTGACAGAGTCATACTTGTACTTGTGGAGTGACCAGAGTGTGTGTGTTATGTGTCAGATTCTGGCACCTGATAGACAGCTGACTGTTACCATCTCCTTATTCAACCTAGTGAGCGGGACATCAGTGTGCCTCGCTGTCGAGTCACCTATGATTAGTGTATTGGGCAAGCTGTTTTGCCTTAGGGGCTTCGGTTGAGGGGCACACTGTGTAGGTGAGCTATGTGTTTTGTGGTTTGTGCTGTGTTGTGGTGATTGAGTGCATTTCTGCCTTGGAGGTCTCTGCTGTTTGGGTAGATTTTTATTGAGAGCCTCCATGAAGGTGTGTGTGTGTGTGTGTGTGTGTGTGTGTGTGTGTGTGTGTGTGTGTGTGTGTGTGTGTGTGTGTGTGTGTGTGTGTGTGTGTGTGTGTGTGTGGTTTGTGTTTTTATTTGAGAGCTGTGATGGTGGTTGTTCTGGAGGGCTATGTGTTGCATGTGGTGTGGTGCAGGTGTTGACCTTCTCCTCTTGACCAGATATTCCAGTCTTGGCTTGTGAGTGCATGGCTTCCAATTTGGATATATAAGTGCATCTCCCACAAGTCTGAGTGTTGGGAGGTAAGAGGAGAGGGTTGTCTGTGTACATGAGGCAGTTGCTACACTGCCTCAGAATGACCAAGTTCACCAGGTAAATAGGAAAAAGCACAGGGAACTGACCTTTAGACATGCCAGGAGGGATGTTCATTTATTACTAAGTACTCGACCTGTTTCTTTATATAGTCCTTTTACAGGAAAAATGTCACTCAAGGTGTCTGAGTCTGTACAGAGCACTGCCAAGCACTTGAGGGGAAACTAATACGTAGACCCTGAAAATTTAAGGATGAAGTATTTAGGCAGATATTTTAAAGTTAGAAAGAAGATACCAGCGCAAATCAATGGCTTACATTATAGTAGTGGAATGTGGAGATAGAAAAGGAAGCAGCTTTTTTAAGAAAATCAACATTAATGACTATTCTTCTACAGCACAAGAACAGCATGGAGTTGTCCAAGCTCCTGTCACAAAAGCATGCCACGTTTCTTTCTGAATAGCACTGTGACCAACATAAATCCTTAGATTCTGGAGTATTCTCTGAAAAGTAAAAATAAATAAATAAATAAAAGGCATAAGCCAAATAAACCAATCTCCTGCCTAATCTCCCCATTGAAAACCACTGTCTCCTCTTCATCCATCCTGATTTCTGGCACCCACATCTTTTTCTTCCATTTTTTAATCTTCCACATTAACAGCTTAAGATCCACTTCCCCCTCGCCCACCATCTAGCCTTCCCACTACCACCTACTGGTCTAATTTTCATAATTTCTTGTGGACAGTAAATGTGAGTTATTTCTGACTGACATCTGAATGCAGTTGTTCCCAACATGGATCAAATGGTATACTACAATTCACTTTCCCTACTCCACTGTACCATCAGTCTGTTCACAGCCCCAGTAGCCACCTTAAACCCAATAGTTTGTAATGTCATCTATCCATGCTTTCCAGTTATCCTTCTACCTTCTCTCCATTTCCTCCCTAATTCTAACTTCCATCCCCTCCATCGCATTCTTCTTTTCAACTTCCTCATGCTTTTACCCATAACACCACTCCTCTGTGCATCGACTCTCCTCCAAATCAAAATGTTCTTTCATTTTCTGAAATTCAAACATCACTCCATATCCTCACTTCTTCACAAGTTACAAACCAACCTAACCCTTTCTGCTCCATCTTCATCAAGCTTCCCCTCCATCTGTTTTGATAAATCTCCTCAGTAACCTACACAACATTAAAATCTCACCATCTATTTTGTCAACTACTGTATCCACAAATCTCTTGACCACCTTGTGCTTATCTACGTCTGTCTTTTGAAAAATACCTCTATAAGCCTAACTACCATTCCTTCCTTCCAGCCCACCTAGCTCAGACTGATCTCCTCATTCCCTCTCCTCTGCAGGGAGATATTTATCACTGTCAGCTACATGCAAACACCCACATAACCAGTCATCATCTTTGCCAGTCTGCCTTTGTCAGTTCTTACTCTGGCCTACTCTTACCGCCCCACCTCCACCACCACCACCACCACCACACACAAACACAACATAGATGTCTATCATAATACCTTTAAATCTGCCTTACTTTCTTATTCTGTGGGATAATATCCGCAGATAAATCACAGTCAGCAAGATCATAGTTCTCAATGCCTTCACCTTTCCTTATAACATAAACACTGACTTAACTAGCTCTCTAACTACTGCCCCACATAATTTCTCAGCTCTAATTAATTTTTCTTCATGGTTTTCTTCACTGTTAAATACACCTTCCCTTTCAACCATGGTGGCCTAACTTTACCCTTTCACCATTTCTCACAATGACCACAGACTTTCTTGGATGAAAACACAACCCTGACTCCTTACCAACCCTTATGAAAATGTCCAACACCCCCTGGAGCTGTTTTTATAATCCGATAACTTAATTATAAAATCATCTGCAAATGAATGCATCCCACATTTAGTTGTCTAAGCCTCACTCCCTGCAACTTCCCTCATTACACTAAACATATTATCTCCAATAAAAACAACCCTGAGAGCAAAGGATATCTCTATTTTGTACCTGCACCTAACATAACTTCTAACATCTTCTCACTCACCATTAGCCTCATCTATGGCTGCCTCTGTAGTACACACACTCCAACTACCTGCTCTTGTCTACAGTTTCCTTTAACATTTTAAACATAAACTCCCAATTAATGCAATCAAATGCCTCCTGTGCATCTGTCTATATGATACCCACTGTTCCTCATTCATATTGCTTCACCTATACTATAACATTTATAGGTTCATAGGTAGGTACTAGGCTATCGGTCCTGGGGCCTATACAAGCCCAGCCAAATCATACAGTCCTCCAATGATCACCTGATGATCTAGCCCTCACAAGAATCTACCTACTCTGTTCCAATCACTTTCAGTAGCACTTCCTCCAGGGAACTTGTCAACACTCTCAAAATGTTTCACATCAGCACTATGTAAAGAAATTAATCTCTAATTTGTTGGACCTTACTTTTGCCCTTGGCTGTGTACATATTATTCTTGCACCATCACAGTCTCATACATTAATTAGGGCATTTCCCCTCATCAATAAGCACTCCTGTCTTTAATTTGTATCTATAAATAGTTGTTCATTGAAGTTACAAAACTCCTCCCTAATCACCCCACTGAAACCCATTCTCTCCTCTTCAGCTATCCTGATTTCTGCACTCACACCTTTTTCTTCCGTTATTAATCGCCCACATTAACAGCTTAAAATCCACTTCCCCCTTCACCCACCATCTAGCCATCCTGCCACCACCTAATGGTGTGATTTTTATCATTTCTTGCAAAAGTAAATCAGTTTCATCTCCCTATTATATTTCAATATAGCCACCAATTGCAATCTCTCCATCCTTCACTGAGTATACTTTGTCAAGTCCTTCAGCATGTAATTGTCCAGTATAATCTGTCTCTTTCTGGCTCCTCCAAGGTTATAATAAAGCCTCCCACCCCAGCAACACTTTTCTCCAATCCTGCTTTACTTCTCCATGGACTTTCAAACAGTGTTATACATGCTCTCCCATATCTCCTCAGTCAGTGCACTGAATGATACAAACACAAGACTTTTTCCAACCCTCAGCCACTTCCCTAGCACATAACTAATATATATACCTGTTATACGCCATCCTCAATGTCTTTAATCAAAATTCCTGCACCCTGTTTTCCCCTCCCTTTGCAAAACTTACCTCAACCATTGACAACTATTTCATTGCAGTTTCCTCTTGTCCCTAACTTTCAGCTTTATCTCCTGCCTCATTAACACATCTATCACTTACTTCTTTAATTTTATTAATATCCTATTCCTGTTAGTATCATTGGTAACCCTTTAATTTCCTTTCCACAATCACCATCTTCTGATGCTCTGGAACCTGGTCCTAAGGCCTGGGCCTTTGGGTCAAGCTAAACACTGCTCCTTTGCTCTTCATAACAGAATAAGGTGCCAGCCACCACCGGCCATGCTTATTTGAATGGTCAGGCCAAAGACATACCTCTGACCAAATACTTTAACCCCCTACTGCTCCCAAAATACTCTTACTTTCTCCTCACAACCACCATCTTCTGATGCTCTGGAACCTGGTCCTAAGGCCTGGGCCTTTGGGTCAAGCTAAACATTGCTCCTTTGCTCTTCGTAACAGAATAAGGTGCCAGCCACCACCGGCCATGCTTCTTTGAATGGTCAGGCCAAAGACATACCTCTGACCAAATACTTTAACCCCCTACTGCTCCCAAAATACTCTTACTTTCTCCTCACCTCCCCTCATTCTCCCCTATCCTCTTTAAAAACCTTCCCCCAGCCCCGCACAACAAAATAGTCTCCTAATATGCTGCTGTTTCCCTGCATTTTTCTGTAGTTTTCTTACAAAAAAAAACCAAACAAATATCCTTTTTCCCGCCTTTCCTTGACTAGAATAGTCCATTATACAGGCTTAGCTGTATTCTGGTCTTTGGGATAGTTCCTGTGTTGCCCATTGCCTTACTTGGATAGAAGGAAGTTTCTTTGCTCACCAGTGGGAGTGGGGAGCCTTGAGCAGCCTATCTGTCCCTGAAGGAGTGACCTCAGCACAAGATCTAGTAGTAATTGGTCATTTTGGACCATTTCTAGCTCTTTTGAAGTTCCCTGTATAAAAATCTGCGTTTGCGTGGCTTTGCTCGATTGTGCGCATAGCGCAGCGCCATTTAAACAAGTTTAAACTATTTCTGGCTCCGCCAAGTCTGCTCTCCAGTTTTTCCCTTAAAACCGCTCTACCTTCAATAAAATCAGTCTATTCTCTATCTAAAAAGCCCAGCACTTTCTCCTAAAGCATTTTTACTCAGGTAAAGCACTCTTGAACAAAAGAAAGCACTACATCCACCTACAATCCCCTTGAGTACCCATTTCCCTTTAGGTCCTTTCTGACACAGTACTCGGCAATCCCTTACACTATTCTAGCATGTCGAAAGGTCAATTACTGGCATCCTCTCCAGTTCAGCTGGTGAATCTGAGAATCTTGAGGCAATGTTACAACTGCCTCATGTACACAGACAACCCTCTCCTCCTCCCAACAAATACAAATATATGTGAGAGATGCAACTATATAGCCAAACTGGAGGCTGAGCTCTCTCGACTCAGTACTGGCAAGACCAATCAGGAGGAGAAGGTAACCACACACACCACAAACCCAGTCTCACATAGACCAAACACAACTGCAAACCAAACACATAAACCCACAAAGACATACTCGGAGGCTCTAATTAAAAATCTACCAAAACAACAGAGGCCTCCAAAGCAGACATCCAAGAAACCACTACCTCAAAACATAGCACATGCAACACATACTTCTCAAAGTCAGTGTGTCAAACAGTCACAGCCCTTGAGGCCAAACAATATTCCTGATAGACTTGTAATAGGTGATTCTATAGTCAGACACACTGACATCCCGCTCACCAGACAGAACAAGGAAAAGGTTACAGTAAGCTGCCTGTCGGGCACTAGAATCCGCCACATAACACAAGCACTCAGGTCACTCCAAAGCAAGTACAAATATGACTCAGTCATTGTCCATGCTGGTGTGAATGACCTGAGACATACCTCCCTGGACTACATGAAAAGAGACATAGAGGAGCTCTCTGATTATGTAGCCCAGGCTGGTATGACCCTGACCCTGAGCAGCATCTTACCCTCACCAAGAATGATGCCACAGTACAAAGACAAAATGATCAGCTTTAATATTTGGCTCAATTACTGGTGTCATTCTAGGGGGATACAATGTCTGTCTGCTTGGGATGACATGCTTGACAAGCCACGCTGCTTCGCAAGGGACGGCTTGCACCTGTCACCCCTAGGCTTCCGGATATTGGCAAAGACTCTTGCCACTCCCATAGTGTCTTTTTTAGGCAAGGCTCAAAAGACAACTCACCTTCCTAGAAAACACAAGTGGAAAAAAACTAAGGGTAATGCTGCTCAACGCCAGAAGTCTAAACCTCAAGGTGCAGGCTCACGAAGCCCTCCTCAGTATGGAGAGCATCGATGTCTGTGCAGTGACTGAAACCTGGTTCAAGGCTCCTGAGAGCACCCCAGCACTACCAGGTTATACCTCATATCATGCTTTTCGGCCCCATAACTTGGACTGAACCACAAAGGGAGGGGGAGTGTCCATATTCATCAAAGACACCCACACCTCCAGGTTAGTGGCAATGCACAAAGCATCGGAGACCATCCATGTGCAACTAACCGTAGGCAAAACTGCCCTACAGTTTGTAGCATGCTACAGACCACCCTCTCAAACTCAGGAACCCCACTCAGCCTTCCTGAAGACACTGGAGAGTATGAATGTCTCTCCAAATACCATCATATTGGGAGACTTCAACTACCCAAACATAGACTGGGAGCATTACTCAAGCCCCAACACCATAGCCCAAAGGTTCCTAGAATTCATAAACTCAAATGCAATGCAACAACTAGTCACCACTCCCACAAGAGGAGATAATATACTAGACCTGATCATCACAAACATGGGGACACAATGCTCCACACCGGAAGTATACCCCTCACTGGTGAGATCAGACCATAAACTAATCTCACTGGAAATCCACATCCCACTCCCACCCCCAGCACAAAAGACCACAGTGAGAAACTTCTCAAAAGCTGACTTCACACTTCTTAAGACTGAAGTGGTATCCTTCAAGGCCCCTAGGCCAGTGGAAACCACAGCCCACACCACTGAATCCTTTATAAACGCCTTCTATGGACACCTTCAAGAATGCATGGATCGTGCAATCCCAAATAAAACCAAGACCCTTTCCCCCAAAGGCAGGCATCCTGTCTGGTGGACCCCAGCCATAAACAAACTTTACAACAGGAGGAGGAAGCTACTACAGGACAGAGCAAAATCCCAAAAAGGGAAGGCATCTCTGAACAGTACTAGCAAAAAACTACGATCACTCATAAAATCATCCAAGGCCAACTTTGAGAGAAAAATTGCAAACGGCACTAAAGATAATCACAAGGCCTTCTTTAGTTATGTTAGAAACCTGGGTGGAAACTCCCAGATATGCTCAGTTAGTTCAAAATGACAAAAAATACACTGAACCCACAGATCTTGCCAACATACTGGCAGACAGGTTCAGTGCAAATTTCTCCCCCCCTCCCCCCCAAAAGGAGAAATATCTATCCCAGCTGAATGCAGCCTCCCTGACATCACAGATGTCAAGGTGAGAGCCGCCCTCTCCAAAGCTAAAAACACAGCATCAATGGGACCAGACGGTGTCCCGGGTTGCGTGCTACATGAACTCCAAGAGGAACTAAACACGCACATAAGGCTGCTGTTTAATCTTAGCCTTACTACAGGATACATACCCAAAGAATGGCATACAGCAACAGTGGTTCCACTCCACAAAGGAGGTGCTTCCATGGACCCTGGAAATTACTGCCCCATAAGCTTGACGAGCCTGGTCTGCAAAGCTATGGAGAGGATCATTATGGAACTCATAAACAAAGACATTGGGGACCTACAGACACTTGATCCTACACAATTTGGCTTTGTCAAGGGCAGATCATGCCTTTTGAACCTGGTTGACTTTTTTGAAACGGTCACTAAGGCCATTGATGAGGGTAAGGCAGTTCACACAGCCTACCTTGACCTTGCAAAAGCCTTCAACACAATACCCCACTCGGGCATCTTAGACAAGCTCACCAGCTTAAATGTAAACCCATATGTCATAAGATGGGTTGCAAACTGGCTAAAGGACAGAACCCATAAGGTCAGAATTGCTGGAGCCATGTCAGACTCTAAGCCAGTCACAAGTGGTGTCCCACAGGGCTCGGTCCTGGGACCCCTCTTGTTCGGCATTTATTTTTCAGAAGTACAAGCAAACATAGGAGGATTGTGGCTGACAAAGTTCACAGATGACTGCAAGCTGGGCGCCATAATTGATACTCCAGCGGACACTAGCATCCTTCAGAAAGGCCTCACAGAAATGGATAACTGGTGCCAGAGCCATGGCCTTAAACTGAACGCCAAAAAAATGTATAGTTATACCCTTTGTGAAAAACAAAGTACCCACAAATTACCACATAGGTGGTAATCCATTAATTACGGAAGAAGTAATCGGGGACCTAGGGACCCAAGTTGACAGTGACCTCTCATTTGACACCCACATTGCCAAACTGGTTAGGAAGACCTTCTATATTGCCCACCTTATCATGAAAGGATTCACATCTAGATCTAGAGAGGTCATTGTGCCCCTGTACTCTTCCCTTATCAGGCCCATGATTGAGTACAATGCCCCATTTGGTATGTACCTTACCCAGCACCTGCAGCAGTTAGAAAGACCCCAGAAGTACCTCACCAAGAGGATCAAGGGTCTCAAACATATGTCATATGCTGCCAGATTGAAGAAACTCCAGCTCTATTCAGTCGCATACCGCCTACTCAGAGGAGATCTATGCCTGACGTACAAGGCCATGTCCAATCCAGAATTAATGGACATGCTCCACCTGAAAAAATCAAAATCCACCAGAGCCACGAGAGTGAGAGACTTGAACCTCAACACAGAAATAAATAGGACATGCTGGAGGGACAGATTCATAACCCAGAGGCTCCCTACTCTCTGGAACAGAATCCCAGTCCATGTTAGGCAGAGCCCCTCACTGACTCTCTTCAAGAGAAATCTTGATGAGTGGATGGGAGATCGTAGGTTTACCCCGGGGGTCATCTCGGTGTCACTTCTAGACAGAGGCACAGTAAACTAAACCCTAAATGGGCACAGTATTATCATTCCAGGGGGTGGTGGAAGCCACACACACTCTGGCTAGGCTTATAAATGCCCTAGGGCAGATAGCCTAGTATGAACCTATGAACCTATAAAGCTCCTGATCACCTCTTACTGCATTCTCTATAGTAACATCCAGTTGCACCCTAAAGTCTTGTTTACTTACCAAATAATCACATTTGCCCACTCCTCGGTCAGGATGCCCTAACCCCTTCAGCTCAGACACTTCCTCATGACCTCTGTACTCTAGCCACTCCACTCCCACCATTCAAACAAACAGGCTACTGTTTCCAACTCCAATAAAGCTGAAAGCACACAGCCACATCAAACTAACTCTTTGTCCCATAAACCCTGCTGTACACATTTCAAAATATCATATCAAAACATTTATTTTTTTGCTTCATTAACATATAACATACAATTGAAACCTTTTAATCTGTGTACAAGGACCATGTTTACATTTCTCCCTCATAAAATGGCATAATATACTGAAAACATGAGCTCCTCCTCCTTTCCTGATGTCCAGTAATAACATATCTGCTTCATTATGTTTTCATAAGCAGCATCTGTTTTAATGGAGCTACTACAAGTATCAACAAAACAACACTAATGCACATTTTTATAAATCCCTCCTCCAGTGCCTTTCCCTCAATACTCCAGTTTCCAAATAAACTTTAAATTAAGCACTCTATAAGGCAGTGCACTTAAAAACTAAAATCACATCCTATTCAGTCCACACTTGTGTTTTACAAAATCTCACTAAACAAAACACCAGTGAAAACCTAATAAAAGGGTATATCTTTTGTCTCCAACAATTCATTGTCAATATGGACTCCCTTGTACTCCCCTGCAAAGTTGCAGTTTACATGGCTCATCCATTATCCATGCCAAAAATCCTCTCTCTTGTGTCATCCCCTATTGTATGATCACAACTACCCTCCAACTATTCATGGTCCATACATAAAATGGGAGAAAGAAACAATCCATTGGGAAAACTCAATCAGAAAAATGCAACACAAGCCACAACTCATAGCCCCATTCTCAGTTATGTCCAGCCACTGATGTGCCATTCCTTCCTGGATTCAGATCAGCAATGCTTTTATATCTATTCAATATAGCTTCTCTTCTGAATATCCTGATTTTCATCCATCACACAGCTGCCTGGACACCTCTCATAAGTCAATGAGAACATACAGAGCATGCAAGGACTTTCATCTCTACTTTATAGCTTTGATAGGACAACAGTCTCTTACACTCAGGGTGGACTGGTTGCCCCCCTCCTCTCTCACTGTCTCTCTGTTCATCCACTTCAGCTGGAGTTTCTCTCATCTCACTACCTCACTTTTCTGCCAATCAAAGCATCCAGTACTCTATTATGGTGAGATACAACCACCTCTATAGCTATGACTGTCCTCTTCTCCCTCAAGATATGATCCACTGTTAAGCAAAGGCTTCCAGAATCATAGCTGTAATGTTTCCCCTTCCTAACATCAGGGGATTTCTCCATATGCCACCATAATACTGAGACATTTATAAGATCCCTGTGAATGTCTGGTGTTTCTTCCAATCTTCTGGCCCAATATATGCACCCCTCCTATGCGATCTTCAACATAGTAGGGTACTTAATACATACTGTCTACCCCTAGCTCCAGATGCTTCATACTGCAGGGAGCAGTTGGACTCTTCTACTGTGCAGCCATGGAGGAAATATTTCCTGCTCATGTACCTGACATGCTTTAGCATGTATGGTGGCCTGCCTCACAATATATTCCTCGAAGCACTACCTATGACATTTCACCAACAAATGCCTCCCTCTGTCCTCTTTTGCTTCCATCTTCTGTACATGTAAGCAATGTCAATCTGGCAATCAAGGAATGGGGTTTATGATAGAAGATGCAGCAACCAGGCTTCAACAAACTGAACAAATCTTTCATGTATTCTGACAGGCCAAAAGTCCATATATTCTGCCCTCTTCTATGATTTTCTAAATCATCTTGAGGGACCATCACCATTTTGAATACTGAACAGAACTTATTAATATCACTTTCTTGCCTCTGTGTGGGAGAAGAGAGTGTATGTGGTAATAAAATATACAAGTTAGTTATTTTCCAGGCTTATTACTTTGTTGTTAATGCCCTGAAACCAATCTACAATCCTCCAGTTTTTTTTGTTGTCCATTTCCAACTTTATCCCATAGGGTTCACGTCTACTGTCACACTTTCCAAATGCACAAGACTCCAGTCAAGCTTTTTCTCCATTTTCTCCTTTCAGTTTTTTTTTAAATTGAGCCAGAGTGGTACCATAGGCTTTACAACTCTGCTCTTCATTTTGTAATTGCATATTGCTCTTCTACCTTACATAAATGTTACTTTCTATCCGGTCAGTGCTAGAGTAAAACGTCGACCCTACCACCATGCTTGTGGATCAGCAGTCCCTCCACCACCACCATGTGTGTGACATTTTTTTTCATTGTCACACTTTTGCAGAACAGTTTTTGGCTCATTTTATTCCTAAGCATGTGTATTAGCTTGTATAGCGTCTTCAGTAGTGTTAACAACTTTGCAAAGTTTTGCTTTGCTTGCTCTACAAGACATTGCATGAGCTAACATTTCTTGCTGTTCTTTGAATGTGCATGTCATGAAAATTGACACAAAATGTGCCTCACTACAATAGTTTGAAAAGGAACTTGAGAAGTTCTTGCATAATTTCCTTGCATCATATATTACTGCATTTTCCAGTGTTAAACTGAACATGGGGTTAAGCGGGCAGTGTCAGTAGCACAACAGCACGTGCACCTTTGGTACTGAAAGACTAGAAGGTTGTGGGTTCATTTCTCACTCCAGGTGACTGGCTTGCAAAAAATGCAGTGCAGCATTAGGAGGTGCTGCACTCCTCACTTTCTCGCTTCAGATGAGATAATAAACAGAGGTCCCATCTGCTTGAGCTGGTGGATATAAAAGATCACACAACATCAATCAAAAAGAATAGGGGAAGTTTCCTTAACAACACAAATACCTCCTCAGGCCCCCCCCCTGAAAAGATGCCAGTGGCCCATTGTGATTAACCCAGTCAACAAAGGACAAATACAAAATCTTTTCATGGACCCCAACAGAGATTTTTGCAAATATAACAGAATCTCTTACTATCTCATCACTATATGCATAATCATAGGCTTTTAAGTATCAACTTCAACTCACTTGCAAACTGTTCAAATTATTATATTTCCTTTGGTATGTTTGGAGGAAACCTTAGCCTGGCAAATGCATTATTCATTTTTGTCATAACGTGTAGTTCCTCCTTTGTAAATTATGTGAGACATACCATTTACATCATGTGGACATAAAGAGCAAATAATGAAAATATTTCTGTAAATAAAAATCCTACTTTTCTGAAGTACAGGCTAGCACAGATGGCCTTTGGCTAACAAAGTTCGCAGATGACTGCAAACTGGGAGCCACAGTTGAGTCCCCAAATGATGTGGACATCCTGCAGAAGGGCCTCACAGAGACAGATGCCTGGTGTCAGTGCCATGGCCTCAAGCTCAATGCCAAAGTGCATTGTCATCCGCTTTGGTAAAAATCTCTGTACCCATGAGCTACCACATCCACTCATGCATGAATCGTGTCATCCCAAATAGAGCCAAGATGCTCTCCTCCAAAAAAAGGAAGTCAATCTGGTGGTCCCCTGCCATAAACAAAGTTTACAACAAAAGGAAGAAACTGTTGCAGAAAAGAGGAAAATTCCAGGATGCAAAACCTCCCTTACCAGCCTCAGTAAGAAGTTGAGATCCCTCATAAAATCCTACAAAGCTAGTTACGAAAATAAAATTGCCAAAGATTCCAAAGACAACCACAAGACATTCTATAACTATGTCAAGAGTCTAAATGGCAATGCTCAGATCTGTTCTGAGCTACAACAGAATGGCATTAAATATACTGATCCCAAGGATATTGCCAATATCCTGGCAGATCGATTCAGTGCCAACCTCACCCCCCTCTCACCCCCTAAATGGCCCATCTCAATACCAGAAGATTTCCAAATTCCAGTAAAAAATGCACTCTCTAAAGCTAAGAATACAGCATCCATGGGACCAGATGACATCTCGGGCTGTGTACTACATGAACTAAAAAATGAACTGGCATCTCACCTAAGTGTCATGTTTAATCATACCCTCACCTAAGGCTTCGTGTCCACTGAGTGGCACACAGCTACAGTTATCCAACTCCACAAGAGGGGATCCACCTTGGATCCCAGGAACTAACGCCCCATCGGTCTGACAAGCCTGATCTGCAAGGCCATGGAATGTATTATCATGGAACTTATAAACAAAGACATTGACAACCTTAAAATACTGCACTCCACCCAGTTTGGGTTCGTGAAGGGCCGATCTTGTCTCCTGAACCTGATTGACTTCTTCGAATCAGTCTCCAGAGCCGTGGACGAGGGTAAGGCAGTCCACACAGCCTATATGGACCTCGTCAAGGCCTTTCACACCATCCACCACTCTGGAATCCTAGATTACTTGTTTGTCGTCTACTTCTCTGAAGTGCAGGCCAACACTAAGGGAATCTGGCTAACAAAGTTTGCAGATGACTGCAAACTGGGAGCCATTATTGAATCCACAAATTATGTGGATACTCTACAAAAGGGCCTTACAGAAACAGATCCTTGGTGCCAGAGTCATGGGCTCAAGCTCAATGCCAAGAAATGTATAGTTATCCCCTTTGGGAAAAAAACATGTACCCATGAATTACCACATAGGTGGCAGTACACTAAACACCGAAAGTGTGATAAGAGACTTGGGGAAATAGGTGGACAGTGATCTCACCTTCAATAACCACATCGCCACAACAGTCAGGAAATCCTTCCATGTGGCACACCTCATCACTAAGGGCTTTTCATCCAGAAAAAAGGTCATTGTCCCACTGTACTCATCCCTCATTAGACCCATTATAGAATACAAGGCCTCATTTGGTATGTACCTCTCAAGACATCTGCATCAACTGGAAAGGCCGCAGAAATACCTCACTAAAAGAATTGCAGGCCTAAAGCAGATGCCCTATGCTGACCGCCTTAAACTCCAGCTATACTCTGTCGCATATCATCTACTCCGAGGTGATCTCTGCTTAACATACAAGGCCGTGTCAAACCCAGAGCTGTTGGACATGCTACACTTAAAGAAATCCCAATCCCTCAGAGCCACATGCTCCAGGGATCTAAACCTTTTCATCACAATAAACAAAACATGCTGTAGGGATAGGTTCCTGACCCAGATACTCCCCAGACTCTGGAATAGACTGCCCATACTTGTCAAGCAGAGCACCTCTTTGGCCCTCTTCAAAAGAAACCTTGATGATTGGAATGGGAGAAAAGAAATTCCCCCGGGGATCACGTCAGTCACCCTGCTGGACAGGGGTCCAGGGAAGTAAATAAGTGTGGGAAGAAATAACCAGGGAATTGTTATGGTTAAGCTTGTATAGGCCCTAGGTCCGATAGCCTAGTACCAACCAATGAACGTCTCTGCGTATTCTAGCCAAGGCTTTCCAGTGTTACGTTGGTACTTCAGACTTGTGCTGCACAATAATTCTCTAATGTTTTTTTTTTTTTTTTTTGCTATTTAAAGCAGGCTGTGCAGTCTTTTAATGTCCTGTAAATACATGCAGTTGTGCACACTAGAATTATTTATTCAGGATGACAATTCACTGCCTGGACAATGTTGGATTTTTTTTCTATGAGACCACCATATTAATGGTTATTATATCAGACTTCCTAATGTGCAAAGGAAATGGTCAGCATTAGGTCCAGTTAATAAGTCAAATCAGAGGTCATGGAAATGACAGTGAAGACCCTACTAGGGATGTATGTTAATCTGAATAATCTTAAACTGCTAAGTGTTGTGAATATTTAGCAGGGATTCCAGCAAGTATAATTAAAGTAATACAAGATAATTAATTTACTATTACACACTGAGCATTTTAATGCCACCTAATAGTAACATATTAGAAATCAGAATCCCATGAGGAGCATAAAATTGAAAACTGTAATAGTTTAAATTATTAGAACATTGTGTAAAGCACATTTGATCCACACTTGTTGGATTAAGCTTGATTTAATAAACTTTGATGTCACTACTACTCAACACATCAATATGCTTCCAATTTTTAAATGTTTTATACAATTTTATTGGCACTTTGCTCAGGTTTTAAGCATTTAAACAAAACTGGTATTTTGTTTCTGTCGTTTCTCTTCCTATTTTATATGCTCATCCGCATATGAATGTCATCTGTATTAATAAATTAGTTTTGCTAGAAAATTGTTTCTCAATGAACAGTTTACATTTTACTGGTACATCCTACAGTTCATCATGCATCTAGACAAGAGAAATAAATCATTTTGTCAGAAAGTCTTGCATTTTGAAGATGGCTGGCTAATGAGCAATGTGGTGTTGTATGATGTTATATTTAGCAACACAAGATGGGAGCTGGCCAGTCTAACTTGGATGTGGAGAAAGGGAAGGAGACAGAGAAAGTGAGAGAAAGTAAAAAGAGAATAAATAAGAAGACTTGGTTGAAGAAATACAAAAGCTACTGCTACCTGAGTGCCATTTTAACAAAGACTTGCTGTCATTTTTGTTGTAAGTTTTAGAAGCATCTTATCTGACAGAAAACAGGATAAGGAAAATATAGATAAATTGCATGATAAGAGAGAGACATTCTGGTGTGTAACATAGCTGTCTTGGAAGATGTGCAGTTTGCCACTAACATACTAAAACAGGAAATCAAGCCATTTTACCTTAAAGCACACATTTCCTTTCTGTAAAATTCCAGGTATTGTTACTGGGCTTATAACCAAATGCACTGACTGAATAAGGGATCTGTGCTAGCTTTATGTACTAGGTATACATCTAATCAGACCATGGCGGTCCATACATGAAAAAGGTCTCCAGAGCTATAGCTCAGTTGTTAGTCCCCATTTGACATTCCCAGTTAGTTTGAAGTTAAGGACAAAAAAAGTCCTCTCAGAATTGAAAAGAAAAAATGAAAAGCTTTCTCAAATTTCGTGACAAGAAGAGCATTGGCTTGGTCTATCAATGTGGCTCCTTAATTTCACTTAATTTCACTCATTGTTTAAATGTTAACTATAGCAGAGAGTTGTAATACATCCTTTCTACAGTACACTAACTATGAAAAAAGGATCTTCTTCATGATGGGCAAAAACCTATTATGCATCAACATAATAGCTCTTTGCTGCCACTATGGTGACGTAGAGGGATAAAGCCATGACTACAGCCAAAGTGACCCAGGTTCAGTTAGAGGCAGGGGTGTTTAACAAAGGGCAAGGGAGGGATGGGGGTGTGCCCATTGCAGGGTTATAGGTGGTTATGTGAGCATTCCCTTTCTTGTCCCTGGCACATGCTGGGTTTTGTACAGAGGAGGGCATAGTCTAAGAGAGAATAGGGTGAGTGCAAGGCTGAGATTCCATGAAGACAGGGTGAGGTATTGCACACTTCCATTGCTAACCAGTACCCATTATTCAAACCACACAATCGGTGGGAGGGATACTATTGGTAGGCCTTACAGAAAAAAAAAAACTCACATACGCATGACAGCACCCCCCCCCCAAATGCCCTTAGTATCCATCTCGGCCCCAATTGAAATCAGTGTTAGTCTAGAAGTAGAGGAGTGCCAGTAGACTCAACATTGGACAAGAGGCAATGCGATGATGGCTGCTTAATCTCTGCATTCTTTCTTGATCTATCAAAAGCGTTCAACACAGTTTTTCACTCTCTTCTGCTTAGTAAACTCTCCAAACTTGGCATCTCTCCCCCCACCCTTCACTGGTTTTCTAACTATCTCAGCAACAGGCAGCAATTTACTATTTGGGAGCAGTCCTCCTCCTCTTTCATCAGTACTAATACAGGGGTACCCCAGGGATCTATACTGGGTCCCCTTCTATTCAGTATATTTATTTATTTTACAGTTTGTTTACTGGGATAGTCCATTGGGCCAAGAATAACTGGTTTTAAATATAAGATAAAGACAATACATTCACACAATGCATAAAAAATTACAGTAGAAGTGAAAAATACAGTTACAAAGGAAGAAAAAAAATACACACATGTACATTTATATAAAAATCAAACATTGGTGCGTATTGCTGTTAAACTGGAACATAATAATGTTAGATTTGTTACATATTGGAAATATTAGAGAGTTGGCAAAGAGTTTTACAGGAAATCATAGAGTTAATGAATGATAGGGGGATGAGAGGTGATAATTGTTGAATGAAGGAAGGGTGGGACTGATAGAAAAAAGAATTAGAAGAGTAGTAGAAAGCTAAGAAAGGACAGGTGGTAGAATCAGTTGAGCTCCATATGATGAAAGACAGAACAGGAGAGAGGTACAGGAGTGTAGGAAATGGGGAAGTAAAAAGATGAGTCATGTGGGATGAGAGCAGGGACATTCCCAGAGGGTTTTAAGATGTGAATGAAGAAGGGACTTAAAGGTAGGGAGGTTATGGGTAGTACGAATGAGTGGTGGCAGGGAGTTCCAGAGGCGAGCAAGAGAAAAGGATAGTAGGTGTTTGCCAGGTGGTCGAGTGGGCTTGTGCAGCTCGCAAATTCTGTTGTTGGATCTTAGATGCCTATTGGGTAGATGCATTCTAAAAGAGAAGGCAAGGGATGGGGCAGAGAGAGGGTTTAAAGATGAGTTTATGGACAAGGGTAAGTTGTATGTAGGTAAGATGGTTAGGTAGTTCAAGCCAATTTAGTGTGTGTAGGGCACTGAGGTGGTGAGAGGAGGGTTTATTGCCAGTAGCAAACTTGGAAATTTTGTTGTACCAGGAGAATAGTTTGGTCTTTAAAGAAGATTGTAGGTTAATAAGAAGTGGGGCACCATATAGAAGATATGGAATGAGGTAGGTGGTAGAGACTGCAAGCCTTGTATTGGGAGAGATGTAGCGGTTGTGGCGATATAGCATGCCGAGTTTCTGGTGAGTTTTCTTTATATTAGTATGTGGGTATCGAATTTTAACTATTCATCGATGAGGACTCCTAGAAGCTTTGCAAGGGATGTTACCTCAAGAGAGATATTATTTTGGCTAGTAATGGAGAATGAGTTCTTATCTATAGTAGTATTTTTTGAGGGGGAAAATAGCATAATATTCATCAATGACTTACACACTAGTCTCACCCACAATACTGTTATCCAATACGCAGATGATTCTACTATTATCTGCTCTTCTAAATCTACCTCTGTACTACAGCAGCTAACCCAAGAAGCATTCACTTTAGCTGAAACCTGGATGTCACAAAACCATCTTGCTCTCAACCCCAACAAAACTAAACTCTTAATATTTACCCTAAAAAAATCCAACCCAATTGACAAGTCTGAATTCTCTTTTCATTCTCAAAATAATAGTATTATTGAAGTTGCCCCTAGTACCAAATTGCTTGGTGCTATCATTGATAAATTCACCTTTGACCTTCATATCTACAGTAACATCAAAAAAAAAATCAAAAGCTTGGAGTCCTTTATAGGCAAAACCACTTTCTCAGCTTCTCTGCTAAAAAGGTTCTTGCCTTATCATTCCTCCTTCCAACTCTCTTATATGATGCCCCCATCCTCACCAATATTCCATCCTCCCTAAAAACTAAACTTTACTCACGCTACAGCAACGTTGCCAAATTTGTTATAAATGCTAAATTCTCCACCCACCACTGGTCCTCTCTGCATCAACTAAATTGGCTTGAATTCCACCACCACCTCACATATCTACAACTAACCACTGCCCATAAACTCATCTAATACCCAGCAGACTGCCCATCCCTCTTCTCCATTCTGACCATGTACAATCCTAATCGACAACTTAGGTCTGGAAACAAAATACTAGTGAATGTTCACAAACCTAAGCTCTCAGCTGAGAGCTTAGGTTTGTGAACATTCACTAGTATTTTGTTTCCAGACCTAAGTTGTCGATTAGGATTGTACATGGTCAGAATGGAGAAGAGGGATGGGCAGTCTGCTGGGTATTAGATGAGTTTATGGGCAGTATTCTTTTATTGACTCCAAGCAATTGAATAATCTTCCTACTTCAAGCAGGACTATCAGTAATCCTGTTTCCTTTAAAAAATCCCTCAGACTTCATTTCTCCTCACACTGGATATGCACCTGCACGCTGACAGTCAAGCCCAAAAAGTGACCTCCTTACTGAATCCTTACTCTTCTGCACTCTCACTAGTCTATCTTCCCCTTCTATTTACCACACTAACTCCTACTGCTGTAATTTTATCCTGCATTATCCCTACCTTAGGCCTTCTGCCTCCTTCAATTTACCCTTTAACTTAATTTCTTCACACTGCTAATATAATTACTTAGATATATATACCTTTTCTATTCCTACATTTAAACCATGACCATAAAATAATTTTTCTCTGTTATCAAATGCATTCCATATTATCTTCAAAATTATTCTATGTGGTTATTATTTTATTGTAATGCACTACTACTGTGTTATATACTCTGTATTGTGCAAACTTTCCTTGTATGTAATTAAATGTGAGGGAAAGGTTAGTTTGCTTTATATTTGTTGTATTTTATATTACTTTATTGTCTTTTTCTATTTTGAATACTGTGACTTGTTTTCTTTACCTTGTGTTTTACTTGTATTCTGCTTTTAATTAAATATTAAAATTTGAAAAGAGACCACAGATCTGTCTCTTGTGAGTCAGGCAGAAATTAGAACAGGCCAGTTAAAGACACACACATAAGATAGAAGAGGTCTTTTTCTATTTTGAATACTGTGATTTGTTTTCTTTACCTTGTGTTTTTCTTGTATTCTGCTTTTAATTAAATATTAAAATTTGAAAAGAGACCACAGATCTGTCTCTTGTGAGTCAGGCAGAAATTAGAACAGGCCAGTTAAAGACACACACATAAGATAGAAGAGGTCAGTTAACATTAATCATCTGTGAACTAAGCAGGTGGAGCTAGGAACTAAACTTTCTATTTAAGGGGTAAAATAAAACATTTCAGAGCTTTACTAGAAATGCTCACCCAGACTCTGCTACACTTTGCTGTGAGGGAAAGGCTAGCTTGCTTTTTATTAGTTGTATTTTGTATTACTTTATTGCCCTTTTCTATTTTGAATACTGTGATTTGTTTTCTTTACCTTGTGTTTTACTTGTATTCTGTTTTTAACTGCATATTAAAACTTGAAAAGAGACCACAGCTCTGTCTCTTGTGAGTCAGGCAGAAATTAGAATGGGTCAATTAAACACATACATACACACACACACACACACACACACACACATAAGATAGAAGAGGTCAGTTAAGGTTAATCATTTGTGAACTGAAAGGGTGGAGCTAGGAACTAAACTTTCTATTTAATGGGTAAAATAAAAAAATAGGCCAGCATCCGACTCCTGTAACATAGGCATAACCTATTTATTTCAAAATGAAACGGCAAAAAGTGTAACCGTACACCAACATGGTTGTACCGGTTTCGGGAAAGCCTTCCTCAGCAACCAAACATGATGCAAAAAAACACCTAACATGCTGTCTTCTTACTTATAAAGAAGTCCATACTGAATGCAAGGAGTGCCCTCTAGTGCATATAATAATGCACAATTTACTATCCACATAAAAAAATATATACAATGCTGTGTATTAGCAAAAATAATGATATAAAAAATATAATGTA
Organism: Protopterus annectens; assembly: GCF_019279795.1. Classification (NCBI taxonomy): domain Eukaryota; kingdom Metazoa; phylum Chordata; order Ceratodontiformes; family Protopteridae; genus Protopterus; species Protopterus annectens. The sequence goes on along the minus strand of NC_056726.1, from coordinate 972,969,661 downwards.
TAAAAAATACAAATGTAAATGCTTCAAAAGTGATCGTTCAAACCCGGAGGAAAAAGGGCCCCCAATTTGATAATCCACATTTTTTCTTTGTTAGTAAGCATTTCATGTAAAACATGAGATTGTTTATGCCTAACCTTAATGTGATCAATAACCATAAAACAAAAATTGCCCGTAGGGTTTGTAGAAATGTGTTTATACAAAGAACTGGACCCCTTTTTATTCTTGATATCACTAAGATGTTTCCCTATCCTAACCTTAAAAGGACGGGAAGTTTGTCCAACATAAAATGCTCGACAATTGCACTGGGCCAAATAGATCACCCAAGAAGTACTACAATTAGCAAAGCATAAAACATTGTAAACTTGTGGACAATTATGTGAAGAAAAGGTCTGACATTTCAACACCCTAGGGCAATAGGTACAATGACCACATGGGTAACAGCCCAATATTGAACCACAGAGCAGAGCTTTACTAGAAAGGCTCACCCAGACTCTGCTACACTTTGCTGTGAGGGAAAGGTTAGCTTGTTTTTTATTTGTTGCATTTTGTATTACTTTATTGCCTTGTTCTATTTTGAATACTGTGATTTGTTTTCTTTACCTTGTGTTTTACTTGTATTCTGCTTTTAACTGCATATTAAAACTTGAAAAGCGACCACAGCTCTTTCTCTTGTGAGTCAGGCAGAAATTAGAACAGGCCAATTAAAGACACACACATAAGATAGAAGAGGTCAGTTAACTTAGTCATCTGTGAACTGAGCGGGTGGAGCTAGAAACTAAACTTTCTATTTAAGGGGTAAAATAAAACATTTCAGAGCTTTACTAGCAAGGCTCATCCAGACTCTGCTACACTTTGCTGTGAGGGAAAGGTTAGTTTGCTTTTTATTTATGGTATTTTGTATTACTGTATTGCCTTTTTCTATTTTGAATACTATGATTTGTTTTCTTTACCTTGTGTTTTACTTGTATTCTGCTTTTAGCTGCATATTAAAACTTGAAAAGAGACCACAGCTCTCTTGAGTCAGGCAGAAATTAGAACAGGTCAATAAAAGACTCACACATAAGATAGAAAGTGGTCCGTTATCATCTATGAATTCAGGGGGTGGAGCTAGGAACTAAACTTTCTATTTAATGGGTAAAATAAAACATTTCTGAACTTTACTAGAAAGGTTCACCCAGACTCTGCTACATTTTGCTGTAAGGGAAAGGTTAGTTTGCTTTTTATTTGTTGTATTTTGTATTACTTTATTGCTTTTTTCTATTTTGAATACTGTGATTTGTTTTCTTTACCTTGTGTTTTACTTGTATTCTGCTTTTAATTGCATATTAAAACTTTAAGAGATCACAGCTCTGTCTCTTGAGTCGGGCAGAAATATTTTTCCACCCTCCCACCCAGTTACTGTTGTGCTCTTAAACACCACTGTATTTCTGGTTGCCAGCCCCTTATGTTAATTTGAACATATATCTCATTTCCTCTCTGCTTTTACTAGTTGGTATGAGTACGCACAAAATTATCATTTTGTGAAATCACTCCCCTTCAACTATTTAAATTTATTGGCCATCCTACTGTATTCCGTAGTACCAGAATAGAAAAGTGACCACCCCCTTTCAATCTATCTTGCTGTTTTAAAAATAGTGACTCCACTAAAACAACTTTTTAGACAGGTAAAACTCAAGTTACCTACTTTCACATCTAATTCATCTAGTGCACACTGCAGTGTTTAGGATAAACCATTTTTTCATCTTACCTTTAAGCATCTATTGCAAGACCACCAGTTATTGGCGAGCCCACATTCTGTCTCTCAGTAGTCATCTTGGGATTAGTGCTTCTGTTTTCTACTTATGAGAGGAGTGCAGTTACATTATTTCCTAGAGACTGCTGATCACCAGAAAGCTTAATAACTGCTTTATAGCTGACAGCTTGGAACCTGTGCTTATATTTTGATCCCGGTAAGAGTAGGAGCAGAGTGCATTGATTCCTGACTCTTTCTGGTTGGAGTCCCTGTGACTAGCACTTGCTCTAAAACCTGCTGGAAAGCACTAGGAAGCCATAAACTGATACAAGCACTCAACTCTCCTTGTTAATAAGGAAAATTAATTGTAGGCACTAAATAGCCTATAATTGCAAAGTACCTTGCCATGGTAATGGAAAAAAGCACCTAACCAGGCATGTCCAAGGGTCAGCTTCCAGTGATTTCTCCTGTCCACCTGGGCATACCGGGGCAATGCATAAATTGCCTCATGTACACAGACAACCCTCTCCTCCTGTCACCCAACACTACAACCTGAGAGAGATGCACTTACATAGCCAAACTGGAAGCAAAGCTCTCTCCAGCCAAGATTGTGCTAGACAATCAAGAGGAGAAGGTTAACATCTGCACTACACATCAAGCAACATATAGCCCTTCAAAACCATCACCGTCAACACCCACACATAGCAACCCTAAACCCACGTATGTGGTGGCCCTTAACATTAACCTGCCCAAGTAACAAGGACCTCCAAAGCTAAAATGCAAACAAACACCAATCACAACCAAAGTATCACATAGTGCACAACACCAATGTGCCACCCAACAACAGCCCCTAAGGCAAGACAACGTACCCAACACTTTAGTCATAGGTTACTCTATAGTCAGGCTCACTGATGTCCCACTCACCAGGCTGAACAAGGAGAAAATTACAGTCAGCTGCCTGTCGGGTGCCAGGATCTGCATGCACTCAAGTCACTCCACAACAAGTACAAATATGATTTGTCATTGTCCATGTTGGAATGAATCATTTGAGGCATGCCTCCCTGGACTACATGAAAAGAGACATGGAAGAGCTCTTGGATCCTGTGACCCAGGCAGGTATGACCCTAGCCCTGAATAGTATCCTGCCTTTGCCCAGAATGATACCACAGTATAAGGAAAAAATGATTGACTTCAACAATTGGCTGAGTTTCTGGTGTCATTCAAAGGGGATGCAGTATCTGCCTGCCTGGGATGACATGACCGACAAACCACAATGCTTTGCCAGAGATGGTCTGCACCTGTCACCTCTGGGATTCAGGTTACTGGCTAAGGCTGTTGCCACCCCTATAGTGCCTTTTTTAGGCAAGGCTCAAAGGACAAAACCACCACCATAACAGGTACAGGTATGCAAAATCTGAAGGTAATGCTGCTCAATGCTAGAAGTCTACATCTCAAAATGCACTCTCTTGTGGCACTTCTAAAAATGGAGAACATCGATATCTGTGCAGTAACTGAGACCTGGTTCAAGGCTTCAGAGAGCACCCCTGCAATACCAGGCTAAAACTTACCACACTTTTCGGCCACCAAACCAGGACCAAAACACTAAAGGTGGAGGAGTGCCCATATTCACCAAGGATATTCACACCTCCAGGCTAGTTGCCCAACACAATGCATCCAAAATTCTCCAGGTGCAACCGACACTAGATAAGACTGCAATCCAAATTGTAGCTTGCTGCAGATCCCCCACCATGCCCCAAGATTCTCACTACACCTTTCTAAACATACTGGAAAATATTAAGATACAACCAAACACCCTAATACTGGGTGATTTCAACTACCCTGCCATTAACTGGGAAAACTACTCGTGTACCAACACCTTTGCCCAATGGTTCTTGGAATTCATAAATTCCAACACCCTGGATCAACTAATCCATAGTCCCACAAGGGGCTCCAATATTCTGGACCTGGTCATTACCAACATGGGAAATCTATGCTCCACACCAGTGGTCACCCCCTCGTTGGTTAGGTCTGACCATAAGCTAATCATCCTTGACAACCACATCACACCCCCACCCCCCACCCCAGTAAGGAAACATCCATAAAAAACTTCTCCAAGGCCAACCTCATGCTACTCAAGTCAGAAGTGACAGTCATGACACCCATACAAATGGGAACTGAAAGTTCAACTGCTGAATCCTACACTAAAGCACTGTATGAGCACATCCACTAGTGCATGAATCGTGCCATCCCAAATAGAACCAAGACGCTCTCCTCCAAAAAAAACGAAACCAATCTGGTGGCCCCCTGTCATAAACAAACTATACAACAGAAGGAAGAAAATGTTGCAGAAAAGAGGAAAATCCCAGGATGCAAAAAACTCACTTACCAGCCTCAGTAAGAAGCTGGGATCCCTCATAAAATCCTCCAAAGCTAGTTACAAAAATAAAATTGTCAAAGATTCCAAAGACAACCACAAGGCATTCTATAGCTATGTCAAGAATCTAAATGGCAATGCTCAAATCTGCTCTGAGCTACAACAGAATGGCATTAAATATACTGATCACAAGGACATTGCCAATATCCTGGCAGATCAATTCAGTGCCAACTTCACCCCCCTTTCACCCCCTAAAAGGTCCATCTCAATACCAAAAGATTGCCAAATTCTGGTAATCACGGCCACACAGGTAAAAAAATGTACTCTCCAAAGCATCTATGGGACCAGATGACATCCCTGGCTGCGTACTACATGGACTACTAAATGAACTGGTACCTCACCTAAGTGTCATGTTTAATCATAGCCTCACAAAAGGCTTCGTGCCCACTGAGTGGTGTACAGTTACAGTTATCCCATTCCACAAGGGGGGATCCACCTTGGATCCTGGGAACTACCGTCCCATCATTCTGACAAGCCTGATCTGCAAGGCCATGGAATGTATTATCATGGAACTTATAAACAAAGACATTGGCAACCTTAAAACACTGGACCTCACCCAGTTTGGGGTCATGAAGGGCCAATCATGTCTCCTGATCCTGATTGACTTCTTTGATTCAGTCTCCAGAGCTGTAGATGAGGGTAAGGTGATCCACACAGCCTATCTGGACCTCGCCAAAGCCTTCAACACCATCCCCCACAGATAAACTTACTAAGCTGGGCATAAATCTCTGCATCACTCAATGGGTTGCCAACTGGCTTACTGACAGAACCCACACTGTAAAAGTAGCTGACTCCAAATCCAGCTCCAGACAAGTGACAAGTGGAGTACCTCAGGGTTCAGTCCTGGGACCGCTCTTGTTTGGCATCTACTTCTCTGAAGTACAGGCCAACACTAAGGGACTCTGGCTAACAATGTTTGCAGATAACTGCAAACTGGGAGCCATTATTGAATCCCCAGATGATGTAGATATTCTACAAAAGGGCCTTACAGAAACAGACGCTTGGTGACAAAGCCATGGGCTCAAGGTCAATGCCAAGAACTGTATATTTATCCCCTTTGGGAAAAAACATGTACCCATGAATTACCACATAGGTGGCAGTACACTAAAGACCGAAAGTGTGATAAGAGACTTAGGGACACAGGTGGACAGTGGTCTCACTTTCAATAACCACATCACCACAACAGTCAGTAAATCCTTCTATGTGGCACACCTCATCAGTAAGGGCTTTTCATCCAGAAAAAAAGGAGGTCATTGTCCCATCTCTCATTAGATCCATCATAGAGTACAACGCCATGCCCCATTTGATATGTACCTCACAAGAAATCTGCAACAACTGGAAAGGCCACAGAAACACCTCACTAAAAGAATCACAGCCTAAAGCAGATGCTGAATGCTCACCGACTGAAAGTTTCTAGCTATACTCTGTCGCATATCATCTACTCAGAGGCAATCTCTGCTTAACATACAATGCCATGTCAAACCCAGAGCTGTTGGACATGCTACACTTAAAGAAATCCCAATCCATCAGAGTCACATGCTCCAGGGACCTAAACCTTGTCATCAGAATGAACAGAACATGCTGGAGGGATAGGTTCCTTACCCAGAGACTCCCCATACTCTGGAATAGACTGCCTATACATGTCAAGCAGAGTGCCTCCTTGCCCCTCTTCAAAGGGAACCTTGACGACTGGATGGGAGATAGGAAAGTTACCCCGGTGATCAAGTCAGTCGCCCTGCTAGATAGGGGTCCAGGGAAGTAAATATTGTAGGAAGAAATAGCCAGGGAATTGTTATGGCTAGGCTTGTACAGGCCCTAGGGCCGATAACCTAGTACCAACCTCTGAGCTTTCCTCCCTGGGCCTCCACTGAAAATGGGCTCATTTCATGCCCAGTGGACTTTCCTGATAAACAAATGCAATAAATAAAGGCAAAGTTCTAGATGTTGCTATTTGTTTTCATAATAACAGACTATCTGGCTGCATCTTCAGTGGTGTGATATTCAGAACACTGACACCTGCTAGCTAAAATGCTAAGCAGCTATGACACATCTTGCCACAGTAGTTGTTGAGATGGGCAGCAACAGTACCAGATACACAGCAAATGTGTGCAATAGCAAGGCTTCTGTGAGAGATGGGCTATAATGCCATTGACAGCCGTGATGAAGCAAAGATTCTGGCTAACATCAAACATTGAAACAATACTAATTTTATGACCTTTAGTCATACTTTGACTTAGGAATGGGATCCATTCCCATCATGGTATTAGAAACCCAAAAGACTTGGATAAATTAAGAAAGATATAAATACATATGACTGAGGTCATTTTCAAAGTCTGCTCCATGTAAGTCAGTGTATAGTTTGTAACTAGTTTGGCAGACTGGGTGGTAATGAGTGGCATGTGTTAACTGAGTTCATGTTCACATGACAGCTTGTAAACATGGTGTGAGGTGAGGTGAAGAGGTCAGTCTTAGTTAGATCCATCATAGAGTACAACGCCATGCCCCATTTGATATGTACCTCACAAGAAATCTGCAACAACTGGAAAGGCCACAGAAACATCTCACTAAAAGAATCACAGCCTAAAGCAGATGCTGAATGCTCACCGACTGAAAGTTTCTAGCTATACTCTGTCGCATATCATCTACTCAGAGGCAATCTCTGCTTAACATACAATGCCATGTCAAACCCAGAGCTGTTGGACATGCTACACTTAAAGAAATCCCAATCCATCAGAGTCACATGCTCCAGGGACCTAAACCTTGTCATCAGAATGAACAGAACATGCTGGAGGGATAGGTTCCTGACCCAGAGACTCCCCATACTCTGGAATAGACTGCCTATACATGTCAAGCAGAGTGCCTCCTTGCCCCTCTTCAAAGGGAACCTTGACGACTGGATGGGATATAGGAAAGTTACCCCGGTGATCAAGTCAGTCGCCCTGCTAGACAGGGGTCCAGGGAAGTAAATATTGTAGGAAGAAATAGCCAGGGAATTGTTATGGCTAGGCTTGTACAGGCCCTAGGGCCGATAACCTAGTACCAACCTCTGAGCTTTCCTCCCTGGGCCTCCACTGAAAATGGGCTCATTTCAGGCCCAGTGGACTTTCCTGATAAACAAATGCAATAAATAAAGGCAAAGTTCTAGATGTTGCTATTTGTTTTCATAATAACAGACTATCTGGCTGCATCTTCAGTGGTGTGATATTCAGAACACTGACACCTGCTAGCTAAAATGCTAAGCAGCTATGACACATCTTGCCACAGTAGTTGTTGAGATGGGCAGCAACAGTACCAGATACACAGCAAATGTGTGCAATAGCAAGGCTTCTGTGAGAGATGGGCTATAATGCCATTGACAGCCGTGATGAAGCAAAGATTCTGGCTAACATCAAACATTGAAACAATACTAATTTTATGACCTTTAGTCATACTTTGACTTAGGAATGGGATCCATTCCCATCATGGTATTAGAAACCCAAAAGACTTGGAGAAATTAAGAAAGATATAAATACATATGACTGAGGTTATTTTCAAAGTCTGCTCCATGTAAGTCAGTGTATAGTTTGTAACTAGTTTGGCAGACTGGGTGGTAATGAGTGGCATGTGTTAACTGAGTTCATGTTCACATGACAGCTTGTAAACATGGTGTGAGGTGAGGTGAAGAGGTCAGTCTTGTGCCCCCATGTGAAAAAAAAAAGACAATTATTGCAACATGTCTAGTTGTTTTGCAAATAAAGAGCAGTTTTCAAGGAGTTGTGATGGCGCTTCATTCATTGTGACTGGGCTTCAGTCACTCATATTAGAAATAGTGTTGCACTGGAGACTATGCAGTTTTATAAGCAGCCAGTTATTCAATGCTGCTGGGGTACAAAATGCATTCTGTTTAAAAGAGACCACTATAGGAGTAATCTATTTTCTCCAAGATTAAATAATCTCAACTTGATTATATTAATAAAGGTGCTACAAGGAGCAAAGGCCCATATCAACCACAGAATAGCAGAATTCAAATTCCACTGCAAACTTTTAGTGTTTGATCGAGTGAGGAAAGTTTGAAATACGAATACTTGATTAAATGACATGGAACTGTTCCACTGAGTGGGGTAATATGATACTGGATACAGACATGCTCTTCTCAAATAACTTAAGTTGAGGCAGGTTCACACAGAGAAGGGAATTCATATTGTTACACATAGATTCTAGTCCCATTTTCTCAATAGCATTCCTTCCTGGCAAATCCTATGGCTGTGTTGCACCATAGTTCTGTACAAGAAGTTCAGAGTGGGAACTGGTCATCCATGACAGATCCTTTAACTGCAGTAGGGCTATCCATGTATGCTGCTTTCATTCTCCAGATTGCCTGTCATCCTGTCTCCACATCCTATCATGCTCATATTTGGTGTTAGCCAATGATGTTTCAGAAAGCTTCTGTCTTCTTATTTTACTCTGGAACATGCATATAAGTGAAATATTGTCTGTCTCTATCTTGCTGAGTCTGCATGCTTGTTTCTGCTGTTTGTTAACCATGGTGGCTCTGCTCTATTCAGTCAAGTTTTTTTCTCTTGCATTTAAGTTTCAAGAATCCACCTTGGACTTGTGTCTTGTACTCCAAATGTGCATCATATTTGTGCACTATGACTTAGAAAGTCATCTGGATTTGAAGACAGTTCTCAGGATTCAATAAAATCCATGTAGGCTCCATGTAGAGCCTACACGGAATGTACCCATGTGCGCGGCCATGGTGTCCCCTGCCCACAGTAGAGTGTCATGCATATTAATCATGGCTTGCTGCCAAGGAAAAGTATAGTGACATAGATATTGAATCCGTGTAAGTGCTGAGGCTGGTCAGATGTTATGTACATGGTGAAGCTCCCTGTAATGTTTCCTGCTGCAGTTGAAATGTGCCATGAATTAACAGTTTGTGTTGTAAATGTCTAATTGTTGTTCAATTTTTTTAATGTAATGTCCGTTTGTGTGGCACAAAGTGCAGCAATGCCAAGTGGCACTTACACATAGACAGTTGACACCTGCCAGACATCTAAAAATTGAAAGTGGATGTAATTAATGATATCTGTTTTTTTCTTTTTTGTAGTTTTTTTTAATGTCCGTTTGGGTGGCACGGAGTGCAGCAATGCCAAGCCACCTTTACACATAGACAGCAGACACCTGCTAGACATCTAAAAATAGAAACCAAATGTAATTAATTATTTATTTCTGCTTTTGTTTAAGCCTGTTTAAGTCTGTTTGCATAACCCACCATGGTAGCTTAATACCATATGTGAAGATAGACTAGTTTGTATACTATCCAAGTAGCTTAATGGGTAGAATGGTGACCTAAAATTTCGTAGGTCCTGGGTTCGAGTCCCTAACAGACATACCATTTGTTTAATGTAATCTAAATTTTTGTTCAATTTAAAAACATAAATTTTACATTAGGAAGAGCTGCTTGGTGCTAAGCACATCTTAAACATGGTTAATGGCCACTTCTGTTTGCACATTGTTAAGCTCTGCTAAAACCTCAGTTGTGTGAGTTTTCATGATGTTCAGCTCTGCTTAGCTGGTTTGCATGATGCTAAGCACCACGGCACTTTTTTGAATGCTGCTGAATTATGTGTAAGGGTGGGAAAACAGCCTATGTTAAGTGCAATAGGCAGGAATTCTGCAGCATTCATTGGAGTCCATTTAACTGACAGTATGCCAGATGGTGTTGGAGAGAGTGCAAGCTTTTGAGCACAGAGATAGGGTATGCAGGAGTCCAGGGTTTTTGTTAGGCTCCTGATATGCAGCTATGAACCTAGGCTGTTGCAGAGTGATTATCAGGGTTCAGAGTGTAAGGCTGAGGCCTGGGATCGGTTGGCCAGGGAACTTGGCAGTGCTACTGGTATTCCCCACACTGGTGAGCAGTGTCATCACCACTATGATGACCTGAAGCATAGAATGAGGAGAACTTTGGACACCTGGGTCCAAGAGACAAGGGCTGGGCATGCCCCACACATGTACTTCCAGTATTTTACTAAAATGAAAGCTGAATCCGTGCAAAAATTATATGCATAATGGTGTGCTTCTCTCCTAACAGCAGCAGCTGAGAGGGCTCCCCATACCAGGTGCCCAGCCGGGTTGCACTGTGAGTGTGGCAAGTATGGATATATTATGCTAACTGTAGTGCAATAAACAATAAAGAATAAAATACTGTACTTCAATAAATAAACAATACAAACTGTAGTGCAATAAATGGGCAATTAGAAGTGTAGTGAAATAAATGAACAATAACTTTATTACAATAAACACTAAACAATACCAATAACAGTAAGCAAAAAGGTATACAGCAGGATTTTGGTGTCATAACATAATTGCACTAGAGCTCTATGCATTGTATGTGTATGGTAAAGTTGCTGCAGTCAAGGGTAAAACTGTAATAACTGTAGAATGCAAAAGTAATGGCCTGAATAACGCATATAATGGTTTGAGGCTGCCTCCAGGCTAATCTCAGTAACATAATGCTGTCTTTTCCTCCCATTCCAGGAACAAAAGTTATATGGGTGAGGTAGCCCACTTTATGGGCAGATATTGTGTTTAGACTTCACAAATAATAAACAGCAATACCAGTAATGTGTTAAGCAGCATTGTGTTTTCCTAAGTAGATCTGTCTTAATATTTGCATTAGGGCTGTATTCATTGCATGTCTGTTCTAAGTTGCTGCAGTCAATTGTTACATTATTTGCAGATGTCCCCTGCAGTCACAGCTTTTGGGTTCTACTCCCATGCCTGCCAGCAAAGGCATGATGGCTGTCTAGTTTACTTATTGTACACAAACATACCTCTCAACTGTCACGATATTTCATAATGTAATTACAACTGTCTAATCTGTCTCTTCCATGATTACCACATAAATGATTACATGGAATGCAATATATTTTCAAATCCATTCACCGAACACCTTGGTAGTTATGCAAGTCTACATTAAGTGAAATGGTTCTGTGTATTTATGTACCTGCATTTTTTACTGCTTGGCCCACACTATCCCATGCTAACAGCTTGAGAGGTATGTACGTGCTACATCAGCTATAGAAGAATTGTAGTCACTGCACTCACAACTAACACTGCACACCTGTAGGACTATGTAGTAGTACTCTATGTAGTAATATTACCTGCAAGGTAACTAATGGTATGTTTTTCTCTCTCTCCCCACCCCTTATCTTATTTAATGTATTATTCTTATTTATTATTATGTTTAATATTAACAAGTTTTGTTAAATTAACTGTTTTATTAGTCTTATGGTCTAATTCATACTGAATTGCTGTTAACATACGAACTATGTTACTTAGTATTGTGTTGCACATTATATACCTTAATATGTATTTGGATTAATAAATAATATGTTCCATTCTGTTAATACTAACATTGGTTTGGTTATTAATGACCTTACCTTATTGTTATAACTACTTTACTACAATGTGTCAAGGTCAGCTGGTTCCTTGTGATCTGGCTACCTTGCCTCCTCTGGCCATGGCACTGGGTCCCAGCACGCCTGGTACCCAGCCTGGTGGTGCTCCCTCTGCTGACCCTGCACTACTTGCAGCATCGGTTAGTACCACCCATGGGACAGGGCCGGGACCCCCTCTGGGAGCAGTGGTGGAGAGGGAGTTGTCAACAATGATGAACTGGTGGGTTTGGTGTGCAGGATCATCTACCATGGGTTTGGACATTGCCTGCATTGGAATAGAGAGCATGCTAGCCACCTTGCTAGGGCAGGCTCACCCAGGAGCCCAGCATCCACCACTGCCATCCTCGGGACAGTGATGGAATAGTACAGACAGTCCCATGGGTGGGGATGTGAGTCATGCTGCTACCTTGTAGAGGCACATTGGACTGGGATTCCACAACACACTCCCCATCCAAGGTGTTTACCCACCCCTTTTGTCACACACCACCCCTGTCTGCTGTCTTGTCTGTCTGCAAAAGCTTCCTCCCCTAGTCAACGTACCTCCCCCACACATACCTATGTCCCTCCCCAACATTCCACTCTCACCTTAAAAAAATGGGACCTGTCCCCAAAAAAAAAAATTGTCCTATACATAGTTCTCAATTTCACACACATGTCCAGTGGACACACATAATTTGGTCCAATTGGCTTAACAACAAAATTATGTTGTCCTCACCCCTATCTCTGGGGGTAGAGTCCAAAGTCATCCACAAATCCTGTCAAAGTGCACAGTTGTTGTTCTACAAGAAATGGATAGCTATGGTTCTTTCCTACACCCTTCCTGCACATACCTACCTGCATTCCACTATGTTTCCCCCCCTGCTTTCACCCCATTTCACCACTTTCCTGTCTCCACATTTTTCTTTTCTTTATGTATTTCTAGCATGACGCTGCGCAATGCACTTTGTCACGCAGCTTCGCTTAACTCTACTAAATGGAGATATATTGATATATGTGTTTTAAATAATAAACAAGTACAAAATAAACACCTGTCCACTATTTCACTCCCAAGAGCACAGCACCTGTAGACCACTGCATTAACTTGCCACACCATACAGCTGTTGGTGGTTTAAGGAAAATATAGTAATTGCAAGTTACAGTCATTAAGCTTGTTTAAGCAGAGCTGCACATTGCATCATGTTGTGCAAACTTGCTTAAAGAGTAATGGAAAAAATGGGAGTGTACCTTGGAGTCTGCTGCAAGAGTACACCACTAGAAAGCCAAACGCAGAATAATGGATGTAAGTGAGATCTCTAATAGCAGGTAAATGTGCCCTTTTATCTGCAACATTTAGAAATACATATTTAATATAATATATGTTCATATAACATACACATATGAAGCCTCTGCTTGTAACAAGGACTGACAGCATACACATTCCAAATGAGTACCAGACTGAAATACGTCACCTGACAGTTGCCCAAATGGTGGACATAATGTTATATTTATCTACTATGTTGCTCAAGGACACAACAAACATGTTGCCTAGTTCTCTGTTAATGCTATTGTTACATAATATACTTACCTTAAACACATGCCTTAATTGGAGTTAAATGGATACCTTCACTCTGGCTCTGCCTCTACTGTAAGGCTGACACAGCTCCCACAGTTACTCCTACAGCTTGTTGTGCTCCAAAGTGTTCACACTCCCTGCCTAGGCCTATTACATGCAGCAGCAGCTGCAGTCTGTACCATACACATTTCTATGTAACAGTAGCTACTACAGATGTACCCTCAGTGATGATGTAGTCTCCTCACTCCAGTAATGTCCAGCACAACATATCAGAAAGGGCTTCTAATCTACATGAAGGCCTTAGTGGTTGCATATCATTGGCTGATGATAGTGCATATCAGCTGTGCTGGCTGCAATTAGCATTTCAGAACCACAGATTGGTTAAGAGGCAATCACCTACTAATCAGAAGCATGTTAAAAAGCAAAAATGCTGGCCATGTGGAACAATTCTGTATGAGACTTTCTGCACACAGAACATGCATTTGTAAAAACATAAATATCACCATATGAACAGAGGAGTTTTGCACTCCAACAGGTATGTAACCTTTTATTTACAAAATGATGCATGTGTGTGTGAATATACTTACAGGGAATAGGGATTACAGCATTAAGCCTTTCTTAGAACTGTGATAATGACATGTCATTGCTCTCCAGATTAATCACACAGATCATCAGGGGTGGAATGCTTTATTTCAATGTGGAACACTGGTCTTGTGGGACTGTCCCTTTGTAAGTGGTTATAATAGCACACTGCTATTTGTTTGGCACTGTTGTTTTGACATATTACCAGAGGGGTAGCCCCTAGGGAACACACTACAATAGACTCCAGTGTTGAGTTTATGATCATACAGCAGTAGCTATCATGGCACACACAGGAATAGCTGACTATCGCTAGTATCATAGTTGTATTCACATGCTTAGTATGTTTGCACACTAGAATATGAAATGTTTGATCAAGCAGTGGATACTGCCAGCCATTCTGTCCTTAATGTATCTCTACATAGTGTACTTCTACATATGTGATCCTGACATGTGTTCTTATTCTGTTGTTTTTCAGGAAACATGTACCCAAGATGCTGTGCAACTTTCACAGATGCGGAAAATTATATACTTGAAGGCCTCTGGCAACACCATTAACTCCTACTGCCCAAGGGGAGTCAAAACAGAGAACAGCAGGCAGCACTGTGTACTATTTGTTTGGCAGGCTGTTTTGACATATTCCCTGAGGGGTAGCCCCTAGGGAACACACTATAATAGACCCAGTCTTGGGTGTATGATCATACAACAGTATACATCATGGCACACACAGGGATAGCTGACTATCGCTGGTATCATAGTTGTATTAACACTCTTAGTATGTTTGCACACTGTGGAATATGAAATGTGTGATCAAGCAGTGGATACTGCCAGGCATTCTGTTCTTGATGTATCTCTACACAGTGTACTTCTATATATGTGATCCTGACGTGTTGCCATTCTGTTATCTTTCAGGAAACATGTACACAAGACATCATGCAACTTTCACAGATGTGGAGAATGATATTCTACTTGAAGGCCTCCAGCAACACCATGAACTCCTACTGTCCAGGGGAGGCAAAACAGAGAATAGCAGGCAGCACTGTGGGCTGACCTTGTCCGTGATGTGAATGTCACAGGTCATCAGAGCAGGATATATAAGCAGGTTAAACACTGCACAATGGACATGATCAATGCTACATGCAGAAGAGCAGCAGGTGCAGCCAGGGATCGTGGCATCACTGGTGGAGGGCCTGCAGCAGAACAACCACTCAGCCATTGAAGAATTCCTGGTGAACCTAGGCACACACAATAGCTCCCAGGCATCCATCAAACCATATGTCGTGGATGTGGGTGCCACAGTTTCCATGGCAGAAAGGAGTGTGCAGATAAGCTTAGTTTGATCACCACTGCAATACTGTAGCATTATATGTCAGTCTGTACCTACTCTTATATGGGTGTCAGGTATGTGTTCTTTGGGGGAGAAAGAGTTTAACTGCAGTTTGACTGTCATGCTCAGATGTTGACCGATATAACAATTAACACAGTAGCTACTGTAAATGTGAGAGATATTACCTTGTCGTAGTGCAACATGCAGTAGTACTGACATTACCTCTCCCTCAACTTTTCACAGGTCTGTCAGGTATTGGACAAGGCCGTGGTTCTGCTCCTCATAAGCACAACACTACTTTGTTATAGATGTAGATTTACACAAATGTAATCCCTGAAGTGTCATCCCAGGCCTACTGCCTGTATTGGTATACTGTTGGCATGATTGCCAACTGCAGATATTTTTTGACTGTACATGTTAGAGTCGTAAATATGCCTTGTAGGTGTGACCACCCTGATAGATGTGACTGTATTGTCAGGACATTGCAGAATGCCATATGTGTCAACTGTGCAGAGTCTTCACAGATGTCAACAGTACCTCATTGTTGCTTATGTGATTGCTGTGCAAAGAACCTTTATTTACAAGTAACTACAGATGATTGTGGGAAAGGTAATGTCCTCCTGTCCTACTATATGAGGTTGGGGTTTCAACAGGTCTGTAATAATGCCAACAGTGTACAGAGCTGTGTATATATTGCAACATAGTACTGCAGAGCATACTAGTGTAGGTATTAATGTACTGTTTTTTCCTTTCTTATCACAGTTGACAGGGGGGGGGGTTGGTCTCTGTCCCCTACACAACCTGATGTCAGTGTCTCTTCAGACTTTGATGATGATGGTGGCCACAGTGAGGCACAGGTGGGGGTTTCAGAGAATGAATTTGTCCCAGAGGCCACAGATATTGTACAGTCGGGGGGGGGGGGCATTGAACAGGAAAGTGTGGCAATTATCACTCCAATGAGTGTACACATTGGCCATAGCCAGAGAGCTGGTGAGGTTTCGCACAGGCAGATTGATAGGGGTGCTAATAGGAGGCCTGCTGTCCTTCCACCACCTATTGCAGGTGTGGCATCACGGTTCAATCAGTGTATGTTTTGGGTCATCATGGAGGCACAAGCACATTCTGAAAAGGAATTCCAGACATATACTCAGGGTTATGGATGCAGTACAGTCTGACATCCCTGACTGCCTCTACCGCATTGGTGACACTCTGGATTGGTTCACTGATGCAGTGGATAGAAAGTGGGCTGATTTAGGCATCCCTAATCTGTGAAAAGGTCTGATGCCCTCTATAAGTGTCACCAGAGTTTTGGAAGCGAACACATCTACAAGCTGTGGTGCTGGATATGACCCATCTACAAATTTCCTGTGTCCAGTACAGACATTTGTCTGACAACAGCTATAATTGTCTTGTTCTGCATACCATGGTGTAACTTGAACATGATGTGTGTCACAGCAGATGTGTGGGGGCCTGTTACATATAGGGTGTACTGTCAGTGTTACATACCTGTCTCTCCAGTATGTACTATTTATACCACAGTGATGGTGTAGGCGTATAGAACAGGTAAGACGCATGTTAGCCCTATCATGAATATGCGAGAGGTACACAGTGGGATCTGAAACCTCCCTGTATGGCAGACATACACATCCCTCAAAAGCATTTAGGATACAGACTACACATGTACGGTCTTGACAAGGACTTCGTAGGACATGTTATCTGGAATGTGTATTGGTGTGCTGCTACAGTTGCAAGATATGCCTGTGTAGTGCCATAGCAAGGGTGCCATTGTACATAATGATAGGTTTGATGAGTGCCACATTCAGTATAGCAATGAAAGTCTGGGATTTACATCACAAGGTTGACAACATTGAATGCATCCCCACATCTAACCAACTAGGGAAAGTCAAAGGCTACATTACTCTCTGTGTCCATAAGTCCATGAGTAATGGTTCAACTGTGTGTGGTGTGCGGACACTACTATATTTTCCAGGGGGTAGATGACTTTCTAAAGGATAGTATTGTGTAGTTGTTGGCATTTAGTATTTGTCAGTGGCTCAGACAGCAACTGAATGTGTGCCTCAGGCCATCCTGGATAATTGTTGGGTGTGTGTGGGATTCAGTGACAGCTTCTGATATGCACTCACCTGGTAATGTAGTCAGTCAGAGGTCACTGACAGTGGCTGTGACTGCAGAAAGGGAATGGCTAGATGGGGTACGCCATTAATGATGTCTGGGGAAATCCACTGGTGACTGTCATCATTGCAGCATTGGTCTCCCAATGCTATCTTCCCAGATTATGACTGTCAGACACTTGCCTATCCACCAGCTGACATAACACTTTTTAGATAACCTACACAGTTTCCAGCAAGGTCTGCTGTCCTAATATTGTCAAACACCTAGTCAGGCCATGGTAGGTAGTGAGTAATATTCCTATCATCCACTACATAGTGTAACACTCAATGGGGTCCACCATTTAGAGTCATTAGACATGATTTGGCCTTGAGCATAACAAACAGTGTTTGGTCCAGTGTCAGTAGGTGTATGACAGCTTGTATCCCTGCTAATTCCTTTCATGGCATTTCATGTCACATGACTCAGAGATCTTGGGACACTGCTTGGCATTATATGCTAGTTATCCTTTGTGCAACTAAGTATTGCAGTTACTTCCAGCATGTTCTAAGAACAGAGTCATCCAAGGTGTCTGTACAGAGCACAGACAAACACATTAGGGAAATGTAATATGTGTACCCTGTGAAGGTAAGGTGGGGGTTTTACACAGGTATTCTGCAGTTGGACACTACCCAAGTGGTGTGTACTGGAAGGACACAATTACCTTGTGAATACTGTGTTGAGCATGGAAGTCCATGGAATTGCCAGTGCCTGGCAACTACTAATGCTGGTCTCACCAACACCATTCTCACATAGGATACCATGCACTGATACGTTTTCTGTAATCACACTCAAAACATTACTATGAAGTGATGACAAGCAGGACACAGCCTGTTTGTTCATCCACATAGCTGTCCCACATCATGAAAGGCTCTGTAGGCTCCACATACAATTTTCCAAGTAGATGCCTTGATTAACAATCTGGGCACTCAGTTGGCTTTTGCATGTCTTATGTCTTCTGTTCCAGGGTTGGTGGTATGTCACTAGGGAACTGACATGAGGGGGATTAGTAGCAGTGCTGTGCCACCACAATATAATGTACAATTCCCAGTGACATACATATTACGTCTTGCTGAAACAATCAGCACACTGACAGTGAGCCATCATAGGTGACAATTTCACAGCTAGTCATGCATCCTACCCTTCAGCACATTACTGGTGGATATCTGGATGACAAGGATGTAAGGCCTACTGCAATGGACTGGCCACCTTTGGCCAGTGTGTGTCCACCTGCCACAGGCAAGTCATACTCTATAGAGTTATGTACCTGAAACATGTCTGTTCCCACATCATGTCACACAACAACCAGTGCTCTGTCTTGTTGATTGACAGGCATCATATGCTTGTAAGGCCAACGTAATGTCAGCAAAGTTGAACAAGTCCTCTATGCATGCACAGGCATCCACATCTTCACAACAAGGTGTGCCTACAAATACAGGCTGTCAACCTCAAGGGTGTGGCAGCATGACCCTAACTTTGCAGGAACTGCTGCTGAGATGTTGGGAATGTCCCACCCCTATACTCCAATGAGACACAAACACAATATGTGATAGATGTAACTGCATTTCAAACCCTGCTGCCATGGTGTCTCCAACAGCAGTCATTACATATGGCAATGAGCATTATACCAACATGCACAGCTCACATCCTGCACCACCTACAACCATATCACACACACATCGGCATGTGTGCAGCTGCTTAACAGATGCATTGCTAAACAGACACCTCAGAACATCCTGCCTCTGGAGTGCAGAGTACACATAATACTGCATGCACCACTCTCACCAGTCAAACACCCAAGGCAAAACACAAAATCACACCACCTAGTCAGAGGTGATTACATCATGAGACACACTGATGTCTGTGTCAACAGGCTACATATGGGAAAGATCACAGTTACCTATTTGTGGTTGACACACTAGGCCTTATCATACATTGCCACATATCAAGGAATATCAGTTAACATAATGTTGACATTATAGTTCCAGCAGGTGTTTACAACTAGGGACATACGTCACCGGCCTGTATGCAGACACATGAATGTGCTTAGCCAGTCTGTGTCTGTCACGGGTATATGCATAGCTTTCAGCTGCAGTTGACCCTCACCTAGGATGATGGCTCCGTGCACATGGAAATTGATGGAAGTCAATAATTGCCTTAGAGTGTGATGTCATTGTCTGGGGATCTACTACATGTCTGCCTAGGATGCCTTGCTCAAGACATCAGAGCGTCAACAGTGATGGTGTTCATCTCTCTCCCCTGAGATTTAGAGTACCGGCAATGGTTACAGACACCCCCACAATGCATCTTAGATGCACTGTTCAGAGAAAAGTTGGCAATAAGAACACCATCTTTATACAACCTCATGGTTATGCTGCTACACGGTGGGTATGGAAACACTGTACCCCACTTGTGGAATGTGTCCCCACCCTGGATTATGCAGACATGTGTGCACCATACCAAACTATACATCCATCCACACCTTCACACCTTGAAATAACAGTGTTCAAGGTAATGCAGGTGGTGTATATATACACATTAAGGATAGATACACATTCAGATTTTGTGAAATACTGTGATTTCCCAGAGACACTGCAGGTGACATTCAGTACTGGAAGGGGACATAATCAAGAAATAGCTGGCTACAGGAGCAGCTCCATGAATACAGACACCCATTGCACGTATTTGTAGGCACATGTATCTATCAAAATATATCATTACACCATGGTGTTGGGGCGGCATTAAGTGACCACCAGCTGTGTTGCTTAGTCATGCTGCAGCTCACTTGCCCAAAGGTTAGTCTACTTCCTTAACTACAATACTCTGGAGCACTGCCATGACATCCCATCAAGGGGAACCAATGTATTGCATCATGTGTATATCAATATGGGTGACCACTGCAGCTCCCCAATGTGAGGTCCTCCCTGGTGGGATCTGACCACAGATCAATCCCATTAAAACTAAATGCACTAACCCCCTTGCAGACAATACAGACATATATTTCAACAATACCATTTATTACCTCCTGTGGGATGGTTTACATAGCTTGACTGCACCTCCCCCCTCTGATGGGACAGACAAGTATGCAGAGCTCTACACCCATGTATTATGCCAACAGCATTACAACTGCATGAATTTGGCTGTACCTGACAGGAGGAACACAGGCTCCTCATGGCACAGCAACCCTGCCTGGTGGACAACTGCCATTATCTGGCTGTACAATAAGAGGTGGACATTGCTGTGTGACAGTTGGAGTGAAGGAGCACCCCCCCTAAAATGGAGCCACAACCTCCTCAGCTAAAACAATCACATAGTGTTGTTGTGATGTGGTGCAGACACAGTAAGTGACAAAATTAGCCACCCACACAAAGAGCAACAACTCACAGTGAAGTTACATGTGTAACCTCAAAGAGGCCCAGAGGTATTCCAGGAGAAGGCGAAGGCCGAGGTACCAGAATTAAAGAACTTTCAAACTTATTGTGGATGTGTTCTTGTTTTCCTAGAGTTTAAAATAACCTCAAAGAGGCCCAGATTATCAGTGAACTCATACATAATGATGTACATAGAATGGATCTGCGCTCATAGCTAACCTGTAATCCCACATGTTCTGCATCAACTTCATTCCCTTATCCCCAGCACGTGACACATGACATTCCTACAACCTGTCCCATAACTTCTATATCTACAGATCAGGTAGTAAATGAGCTCTCTATGGAGGATACACAGCATCTATTGGACATGCTAACATCCCACGTTGCAGCCTACATGGGATCTGTCATGAATTACTAACACTGTTGGGAATACCTTGCAATCAGACTGAAACCACTTGCTGGACCCCGTGAATGGACAACGGCAACTGTTATACCCTTGCACAGAGGTGGTGCATGCACTGACCATCACAACTATAGACCTCTTTGCCTGAGTATCCATATCTGTATGGCCATAGGGGCAATCATCATGGAACTGGTCAGCACACACATATGTGATCGACACACAGTTGACTGTACTCAGTTTGGATGTCTGACAGGGGAATCATGACTGTTAAACGTGGTGGACATTTCCAAGGCAGTCACCAAGGACCTGGGTGAGGGTACATCAGGGCATATAACCCCCTGGACTGAGCCAAACTGTCTGACCATATCCCCTACTCAGGCATCATTTACAAAGCACCCACATAGGCATCCATGTTACTATCATTTTAGGTGTCATTTAGTGGCCCACTGATTACATAATCAACATAGGGACATCCACCTCCATTATCTGATCTGTAAGCAGCAGTGTTCAACAGGCTCAGTCCTGGGCCCTCTACTGCTTGGAATCCCTTTAACCATGATATAAGCAAGTACTGAATGTCTGTCACTGACAACGTTGGCTGATGCCTGCAAACTGTGAGCACTCATGGAGTCTGAGTTATGTCAATATCCTACAAGAGGGTATTAATGAACAAATGCCTGTTGACATAGTAATGGCCATAAACTCCATGCAAATATATATGTAGTAGCATTTCCATCACTAACACCTATGTACCTGGTAAGTAGCACATCAGTCACATGTGATGTACATACTCAGGGGTGAAAGAACTGGGCACACACACCTGGCTACACAGGTTTACACCTGATGTGCCTGAGATCACAATGTCTCCCCAGTGGTATGAAGTGAATGATATGTCATAGCTGAGGGCACACTCACCAGTAATTGACATACTCATAGCTTTTATGTACTTTTCCCTCAGCATGCCAATACATGAGTGCAATGGCCATTTGGTAATGGACCTTTCCAATCAGTACTGGCACTTGCACACAACAGTATGGTCCCTCTCAAGGGAAGTTCATGTCTTCAGCATATGTTCAATGGGGATCATCTGAAATGAGTGTAATTGTAGCCTGTGGCATATAGACTACTCAGAAATTATCTCTACCTTGCATACAGGGCAATGTGTGACCCTGCTTGACTGTAAATGCTGTATATCTGTAGGTGGCATAGTACATGGATTAATTACTCTAAAGACACTAACCTAGTATGTGACACTAATAATACATGCTGGTGGGAGAGATCTGTCTAGCAGCCTTTAACCCACCTATGAAACAGTACCCTGGCTAACAGCAAGCAGAACACTTCAGTGCACCTCCGCACATGCCATCTGTATGATTGGCTGGGCGATCGTCATTTCACCTCAGGGCTTCTGCCTCTTTCCCTCTTGGACTGGGGCAATATGTGCTGATCATGTAAATAAGAGTATACAGTTGTCTACAATTGTGATGTCTGTATGGCCCCTACTGATTACCACATCAACGGCAACCCCCTAAGCACACAACCTGTGGTGTGAGATCTGGGTACTCAGGTTGACAACAATCTCACATTCGACCTTCAGGTGGCAGCAGTGGTCAGAAAAGCCTTTTACTTGGATGATCTCATAAGTAAAGGGATTGCATCCAGAAAAAAAAGGAGGTTATTACCTCTCTGTACCACTCCCTCATTAGGTCTATAATTGAGTATAATGCCCTGTTTGGTATGTACCTCTCCAAACACCTGCACCAACTGGAAAGGTCACAGAAATACCTCACAAAGAGAAACCATGGCCTCCAGCATCTGTCCTACGTGGACAGGCTCAAATCACTATCACTATACTTGGTATTATACAGATTGCTCAGAGGTGATCTGTGTCTCGCCTACAAGGCAATATCAGACCCTGTCCTCCGTAAGCTGATGTAAATTGCTCTAACAGCCACACACACAAACATGGCTACATTGAGGATAATACTACTTTCAACTCCTGCTTACAGGACATGGCACGGCACACACATAGTGCAAGTTAGATGTATGTAGGTTCGAAATTTAACTATGTAATGGTTCACATTACAGCTCACAGTACATGATGCATGCAACACACCTCATGTCTGATAGTACTATCCTTTTAGCATATATTATGCTTGATGACATCAGCAGGGCTAGTTGTGGTCAGGCATTTGGAGGGCCACATCACCTGCAAAAAATCATAGGATCATAGCAGGTTACTAGGCTAATGGCCTTAGGGCCCTAACAAGCCTAGCCAAGAGTTTATCCCCAAAAAGGAACCCTCAGTCAGTACCTGTCTCCCCTGTCAATGAGGGACAAAGGTGGAACCCCTGGGACAAATTTGTTTTCCATCCACTCATCAAGGTTGAACTTGAAGAGGGTCAGTGAGGTACTCTGTTTGACATGCAGGGAAGTCTATTCCAGAGACAAGGCAGCATCTGGGAGACAAACCTGTCTCTCCAGCAAGTTTTGTTGATGTTGTGCATTAGACTTAGGCCTATCAAGTGGGTAATGCATGAAGAGTTAGACTTTCAGATATGGAGCATCTCTAGTAGGGCAGGGTCTGATATTGTCTTGTAGGTGAGACACAGATCACCTCTGAACAATCTGTATGATACCGAGTAGATTGATAGTGATTTGAGCCTGTCCGCATAGGGCAGATGCTGGAGGCCATGGATTCTCTTTGTGAGGTATTTCTGTGGCCTTTCCAGTTGATGCAGGTGTTTGGAGAGGTACATACCAAACGGGGCATTATACTCAATTATAGACCTAATGAGAGAGCAGTACAGAGAGGTAATAAACTCTTTTTCTCTGGATGCAATCCCTTTACTTATGAGATGATCCAAGTAAAAGGCTTTTCTGACCACTGCCACCACCTGAAGGTTGAATGTGAGATTGTTATCAACCTGAGTATCCAGATCTCACACCACAGGTTGTGTGCTTAGGGGGTTGCCGTAGATGTGGTAATCAGTAGGGGCCATGTTTTTGCTGAATGGTAAGATAATATAATATATTTTTTGTGTTTAACTTAAGGCCATGAGTTTGGCACCAGTTATTTGTAGCTGTGAGACTCTCTTGCAGTATGTTTCCATCATTTGAGGAGTCAATGACAACATCCAACTTAGTCATCTGCAAACTTGGTCAGCCACAGGCCCTTTGTCTTTGCCTGGACCTCTGAGAAGTAGATGTCAAGCAGTAGGGATCGCAGGACAGAACCCTGGGGAACACCACTAGTGACAGGTCTGCTGTCAGAGGTGGTGGCACCTATTTTGACCTTGTGGGTCCTATTGGTGAGACAGTTGGCAACCCATCTGATGAGATGGGGATTTATGCCAAGCTGTTTTCAATGATGCATGAGTGAGGGATTGTGTCAAAGGCCTTGGTCAAGTCAAGGTAAGCTGTATGTACTTACTTTCCCTCATCCATGGCCTTGATGACATTCTCAAAGAAGTCAACCGGGTTCAAAAGGCAAGATATGTCCCTGACGAATCCAAATTGGGTGGAGTCAAGTGCTTAGAGATTGCCTATGTCCTTGTTTATGAGATCCATAATAATACGGTCCATGGCTTTAGAGATCAGACGTGTCAAGCTAATGGAGCAATAGTTTCCCAAGTCAGTAGTGGCACCACCTTTGTGCAATGGGATGACAATGGCAGTTCTCCACTCTGCTGGAATGAAGCGTGTACTTAGGCTGTGGTTCAATAGGGTGCTCAATGGCAAAACTAGTTCTTGATGGTGCAGAATACAGCCCGGGATACTATCAGATCCCATGGAAGATGTGTTCTTTGCCTTGGATACAGCCTTTAGTACTTGATCTACAGAGATGTGAGGTGTGGCACAAGTATCAGGGATGTCAAAAGAGCCTTTGAGGGGGGCTAGAGGGGTGAAGTTTACACTGAACCTATCAGCTAGCAAGTTGGCTAAGTCAACAGGATCAGTGTAAGTGGTACCATTAAGTACTAATTTGGAACAAATATGGGCTTTGCCATGGAGGTTCCTGATGTAACTGAAGAAGGACTTGTGGTTTCCCCTTGTTTTGGAGGCTAGTTTCACCTCATAATTGGCTTTGGAAGTTTTCACTTGTGATCTACTTTGCTTGTTGAGGCTGAGGAGAGAGTTTTTCCCAATTTGAAATTTGTTCCTTTTTACCCTTGGACAACAGTTTCTTCCTTTTGTGGTTAAGCCTGTTGATAGAGGATGTCCATGAGACAGGTTTGGGTGTCCTTGAGGAGCAGGTTTTAGCTCTGTTGGGTATAGCTGAGTCCATGCAGTTGTATAGGTGCTCGTATACTGCATTGTTGTGCTATTAAGCATAGTTGTCTGCATCCTCTGAGGGGGGCAGTGGTATGAAACTAGTGATAACCTCCCTTAGGAGGTTGTAGTCAGTTTTTGAGAAGTTTTTTAGCCTGGTTTCAACTGGGGAGGGGTTGAGAGGGATAGAAACTTCAAATGAGACAGACTGATGATCTGATCTCACCAGGGAAGAACATACTATGGAAGTGGTTCAGAAGTCACCCATGTTGATGAGAACCAAGTCCAGAATGTTGTCTCCCCTTGTGGCAGATGAGACAAACTGGTCTAGTGTATTAGAGTTGATTAAGTCAAGGAATTGGGTGAGTGCATTAGTGCAGGAATAGTTCACCCAGTCTATGGTAGGGTAGTTGAATTCACTAAGGATCAGGGTGTTAGGGGGTACGTTGATGGAGTCAAGTAGGTCCAAGTAGGACGAGTGGGTGTCCTGAGTTATGGAGGGGGATCTATAGCTGGCTATAATGTGGATGGGTGTCTTGCCAACTGTCAGTTGCACTTGAGTAATTCCAGTGTGTCATGATGGCAAACCAATCTGAAGGTGTGCCTGTCCTTAATGAAGATAGACTCCACCACCCTTAGTCTTTCCAACCTTGTTTTGGGGTCAGAAAGTTTGGAATGAGGTATAGCCTGGTAAGGCAAGGGTGCTCTCTACAGCCCTGAACCAAGTTTCCATGACCTCACAGACATCGGCAAATAATTCTGCAAAACCCAACCTCTTTCTAAGTTACTGAGGTGTTCATAGTTATGCCATATGGACAGATACACATGCACCAAGTGGCCGGCAGTAAGATTAGAACTCCTACCTATCTAGTCTTACACACTATAAATCACAATACTTATTGCATGCGCCACAGCTTGTCAGATGCTACAATGGCAGATGGTAGTCCTAAGGTAGCTGACATCATCAGGCCTTGTAGAAGAGGGAAGTTTGAAAGCCAGCAGCAACTTAAAGGGCCAAAAAGTCCATAACCATTGCAGTTTGACAGCCAATGAGGGTTTTTCATTTATTTGGCAGGGGGGAGACACACACAAACACATAAGTGGCCTGCAGTGAGATTAGAACCTCTGCCTATCTAGTTTGACATACTATAGACCACAATATTTATCACATGTGCCATGGCTTAAGTCTGATGCTACGACGGCAGATGGTAGTCTTAAGGTAGTTGACATCATCAAGCCTTGTAGAAGAGGGCAGTTTGGAAGCCAATAGCAACTTACAGGGCCACAAAGTGCATAACCATTGCAATTTGATAGCCAATGAGGGTTTCTCAGTTGTTTGGTAGAGGATTACACACACACACACACACACACACACACACACACACACACACACACACACACTTGGCCTGCTATGAGATTAGAACCCCTACCTATCTAGTCTTATACACTATAGATCACAATACTTGTCGCAAGCACCACAGCTGATATCTGTTTGATATGGCATTACAGGCAAACTACTTGTAGATTACACAAACTAGGCTTGTTTTGAACAGCATCTGTGGCCTGCAGAATGATATTGCTTCATACCATTATCTGCATCTAGTATCCTAGCAGTAAGATAACTGTTATCCTAGCTATGTGTCTACAGTTGCCAGTATGCCCATATATGGCTGTTTGCACTTGGATGGGCAAGTCTGTGGGCAGGAACAGTGTGCCCTGTCCATGCATGCATATACATTATACATTACAGCACCTGCTCACCTGTTGCTGTCTGTGTGGTGACTGTTGAGCCCCTACTTTGGCTCTTTTGAGCAATATTATAGATGTGTGATAGAGCAGCTTTACTCACCAGTATTAGGGTATGTAGGACAATACATCTACACACACATTTCTGTATATAACAGGGAAGTGTATATAAAGGTAGCTGTCTGCATGTGTATGATTTGTATATGTGCTATGTAGATATATGGGGAGGGACTGAGGTGTATATCTGTTTGAAAATACATAGAGATAGATATACTATGTATGTGTGAGAGACAAAAAGTGACATATATGTCTGCATATATGTATGTTTGTACATACATATCTATACATAACAGGTCATTTTGATCAAGGGGCAACAGGACTGCGCTCAGTTTAAGTGTATGGGCATGCCCAGTGGGATGGTTAGTACTTACAAAGTGACTCCAAGCCATACCTACCTTCACTTCAGTCCAGGACTTTGTGTGTTACAGTCACTGACATCTGTCCCTGTTTCTGCAGTGCTGCACTGCACTCAAAATGTCCATGGCATTCTCCAGCTGTCTGATATAATTAATGTGACAGAGGTTCATAATGTTACACCACACACAGACTGACAGACTGTGAAAACACCAACATAATAATACCTCACATGCAAAAGATGTGGATACTTCCAGATTTGAACCAGCATGCTAACTTTCCTAGTCCACTGAGCCACACAAGCTGTCAGCTAGACACTAGTCATTCATCACACAATCAATGTACTTTGTAATCCCTGCCTTAAGTGAGACATACAATGTGTGATCAATTTTTATATTACTGCCCTGAGTTTTCCCTTTCTGCTGATATACCATTGATGACCTACTGTTAAAGCGGTTATATGGGATAACTGCTGTGTTGAGTGTGGGAAACAACACCACATGTTCTGCTGGGATACACAGTAGTCCAGCTATCATGTGACCACCCCCCCCTGTTTAACATCTCCCTTGACTGATGTAGTGCATATTCCAACCATGAGGCCTAGTGAATATTAAGGAACACATGCGAGTGGACTTGGTAACTGTGGCCCAATGTGGATGTTACTTGTGTCCAAATAGCCCACTATATTTCCTTGCATTAATGCAGCAGATCCATACATGCAATACCATATTATAGTAATCGTTACAAGTAGTGTGTAGGTTAGGGACTTACCTTGCGAATGCAGCAGTTTACAGAACTGTAGTTCAGGGCTGGCTCTGTCTGATGCAAGCAGTACACAGCCAATACATGGATAAGTACAAATTGCGTAGGTTGCCTGGCATCAATTTTACTATATGTATATGAGTAGGAGTAAGGTGTCAGTCACTAGGGCCCTAGGTTGTCAGTGAATGTGCTATGCATTGTCTCTTAACAAATGCCACGGCATACTGGGCATGCCTACATATGCCTACAGGGATATCATCAGGGGGATCCTCCTCCGAGTTCTCCTGTGAGTGTGGCTGTGGTGACCTAGGCACTGGTGGTGGTCTGTGTATCCTTCCCTTTGCTAATCCTGCTACAGCTGTTTCTACAGGATCATATTGTGTAGCATAGCACATACTGTGAACATATGTGCACATGTGGCTAGAGAGTACTGCAGGGCTCCACCAGATATATCAAAGCACTGGAACCATGACTTCAGAAGGCCAAACACATGCTCTGAAGTTCCTAGTCTGTGCATGTGCCTCATTATGGCTTTCTTCCATGGGTGTGTGTGCATTTCTGATGGGTGTCATCATCCACCATTCCAGGTCATAGCTAGCATCCCCCAGTAAATGGCCATGTGGGATGTCTCCACAGCAAATATCTGGTACAGGTGTGATGCGTACCAGATATTGAAGTCATGGTAACTGCCATGGCTGCTAGCACACACTCATGATATTCCCCTGGGCATTGTACATGACTTGACAGTTGATGGAGTGGTACCCCTTGCAGTTGATGTATATTCTACCCTCCTCACCAGGTGGTGCCTTGATGTGTACATGAGTGCAATCTATAGCACCCAGTACTTCAGGGTAGTGTGCTATACAGTAAAAGTGTTTTATATTGCTGGCCCTCACCTCAGCGGTGAGGAGAAAATAAATATGCTCACTGGCATGTGGTAGCATTGCATCCAGAAACTGGTGGAGTACCCTGGATGCTGATGTCTGTGAGACTCCTATCATGTCCCCAGTTGGTCTTTGGAAAGTACCTGTAGCTAGTATCTTAAGGGCTACACATACCTTTGTTTGCACTGGGATGGGTTCCCCTTTGTTGGCTCTGGGTCTGAGTTGAGGGCAGCAGGACTCGGTGAGTTCTTGTAGTATGTTCCTCTCCACCCTGTAGTGCTCTACAATCTCCAGCTCATGTAGCTCCTGAAAGGTTACGCAGGGCCTGAATATTCTTCACTGTATAGGCCTATTGTCAGCAGAAACAACAGCATTGTCATCAGCATCTAGCACATACAGCTGTATCAAACCTGTCACAGCCCCTAGCATTCTCTGATTTCCCAAGTCTGTACTCCAATGGTCCAGAGTATTGGGGAAAAATCAGAATGTAGGGTGCATGCATACTTTATAGAGCTCTGCTGTAGGTGCAGAATGTGTGATTGGCTAACTATGATGCATTCCAGCTACCTACAATATAATTATCATTTATTGGCCCTAGTTTAGCTTAAACAAGGGTAAAAACTAATTAAATACATTTTTAGACACTCTCAGTGTGGAGGCACACAGAGCAAACACCCACAGCGAAGCAAAGGTAAACAAAGCTTAGAAGTTAGTAGACACCCCCTGCCCCGAAGAGACAAGCTCAGCCAGGTGGCATGCCAAGCAAACAGGCACAGAAGCATAGAAGTCAGTGGACCCCCCCCCCCCCGATGTCAGCTACATCCTGTATAAATAGCACATGGGTCTAAGCCTACATGAAGGGAATATGCAGACATGATTACTACTTTCTGCTATTCAGTAACTCCACCTCATTTGCATAGGTATTCATGCTCACAGCCTGGAAACTACATGCTTCACAGCCCAACCACATTAGCAACAGCACCAATGCACCATTGCTGGGACTCCACTTACAGTCCTGTAATACATTTCTGTCAGATATTATTTTTTTTTCTATAAAGCATGTTTGCGCACTGTGGCTCGCTGTGCAAACATGCCCAGATTATTAAAAAAAATAAAATTTCCTTTAATTTTTCTGACATACAGGATAATAGTTTTGCTCATATGTGTAAGTGGTATGACATTTCTATCCATATATCTCCATTTTTATAACTCCTTTTGTATGTCTACACTCTTGTATACGGAAGTTTGCAGCGGACAATACAGATACTGACACTGGGTCTAAACAGGTGCCTCTCTGCTTGCTGAATCACTCTACCTGTTTCATTTGCATGACATTCACCTGCTTATGAGGAGATTTGCATGCCACATACGTTTCCATGTTACAGCATGCATATGTGCCACTCAGCAGCTCTTATTGAATCTAAAACTGTTCACACCCATGTAAGCAGTGCGGTGCGATGCCTACATGGAAAAAAAAACATGTAGGCTTTGTTAAAATCCTCCCAGTATAATTACTGTTTTAACTATGGCACACTTTTGGACCAGATTGCAAGAATTGTGTAAGGCTTAATATATTGTCTGAAAGCTGTATATATCTGTATCTCTGAGCATCCTGTTTGATCCACTGCAACAATTTTGCAGCTATCAGCTGGAATGCTCCACATAGCAATGGAAAAAGTTAAAAAAAATAAAAAGTCTGAGAATGAAATCCAACAGTTTTAATTTTAAAAGTTTGTAGGAATGCTCCAATATTTAAGTGTACATTGTATAGTTACAGTAAAACAAGTGAATTATTTATTTTTTGAGGTGACAAGACATAAGCCACTATCTCAGAAGGGATTGCATTCATAACTTAGTGTAGGCAATATTTAGTCAAAATTAACTCAAGGGACCAAACTTGAGAAGCTTTACAGAGGGTTTCCTTAAGACATCCTTCACTGCTGTTGTTTGCCTTAGCTGTGCATATATTTTATACATTATAGCGCCAATGTTTTATCATTTTACAGTATCTTATACTGAAGAGAAATAACCCAGGTTGCAATGTTTCTGTACCAGTTTAATACATCTCTTGGCATTTTGGCCCCAGTCTTGTCTGAAAAGGAACATGGACTAGTGTCCACACTTGGTTAACAAATGTAAAGTCAAACACTGCTGCAAAGATAAAAATGACAAGAGTCTAATGGTCTTATTTAATATATTCACATCAGCAGATTCAAATCAGCAAATTGTGACAAGCTTCTTAAGAAAAATGGTCTTGTTACACAGTAAAAATATATGACATTTTTTATAATGGGCTGTCTGCAGCAAGTCTTTTGTGCCTGTTAACAGGCTTTTCACCCCATCTCACTGCTAACTAATAACCACTTATAAAGTCATAGCTAATCTAACTACAGAACTTAAGCACTATGATGATGTGAGGTGCAGTTGCTATCCATATGGTCGATACGTTTTTCTTTCTGTCAAGAAAGAATCATGGAACTCATTCTTACATATTATCATAACGTCTAAAAGCAACATTCTCTTTACATATATATTTTCTATTTCATATCTATAAATATTAATTTCTTCGTGTATGTTGCCTTGCTAATAAAAACCATGCATTCTTATCTATCTGATTTTAACTATTTATTATTGGAACAATGATTACACCTATGTCTTTCTATATGCCATTGTTACGATCTACTGTCTAATTCACTTTTTAATTATGTTTGTTTTTTTAATTCAATCCATATTGTTTGAAGCTTTTCTCTCTGGGTCCACCTGTGACTTGACTGACCTGATTATGGCCAGCCATGTTAACAAAAAGTTGAAAATATCCATGTATACATACATATATACATACGCACATAAACTGTGCATGCTGTACAGCATCAAACGTGTATACATGCATACATATGTACATGTATACATACATATATATCTGTATACACACATAAAACATGCCTGCTGTACAGCATCAGTATAAGTATCGATTATCTCTGGAAAAGTAGGTAATTGAGAAGCGTTGTAACATTTTATTAAGTGAAGCTATAGGTGCAAGTCCAAACATTTATAACTGTTTTACAATATTTACGTTGTATTCAATATCCAAACAGGCTTAAAGAATGCAAAAGGAAATGGGGTTCAGTGATCAGTTCTAGTAAATACTTGAGTAAGGATATTATGTTTGATTAAAATTGGTTTGGTTCTTACAATAACCCTGTTGTCAATCTCTTTTTATCTTAGTAAGACTCCTTTATAATCACAATGACAGGATTTTTTTAACTATACAGATAATCCTCTTATAAATAAAGGGAACATGTATAAATCCATATGTATCTCATTTTATGAAACTTCAAATTATAATTTTTTCCCTGTGGTGAACTACCTAAATATACAAAATAAATCTAAAGCAGATTTGTAGTGATTAAGAGAGGATGCTTCTCTAAACAGAGTACTGACCCATATGGTTAGATGATCATATGATCAGATGATTACTTTAAAGCTTAGCATTAAGTAAATTAAATAGTAGGTAAACAGATTTTTGTAACCGTAATTATAAAAATGTCGGCAAGATTAATACAAATGAAAAAGAGAAATGAGCACAGGTAAGTAAATCTTTAATCTGTGATTTTATACTGATCGAAGTTACTGTACAGCACTGAAATATTAAATATAGTCCACTTCACAAACGTAATTTATATTCTTTGAAGATTTTTTGTTATTTCTGTGTTCCAATTCTCCTCACCCAAGATGCATTCACATATGCAGGTTTTGCAACTTGTTTGGTCCTTTGACTGCCAAAAAGAAATCAGGCTTTCATCAGGAGGGTTTACGTCAAAGATAAAATTGTTACAACAGGTTTATCAGACCCACATTAATAAGAGAGCCATTCAGTTTGTTTTCTAAATTAAAAAAACTCATGTTAGCAGAATGCCTGTGTTTAATTAGACTCCATAGTACAGTAAAGTGCCAGTGTATTCTATTTCTGCAAAAGACGGCTACATGCTGGCCAGAATTCTAATTTCAAAGTTACTAAAACAAATATTGTCACAGTGACTGATTCCCACTCTAGTATTATAAACACGTGCTATAAACTATTTAGATGTACAGTGTCACGTGCTATAAACTATTTAGCTGTACAGTGTCTGAGAGTCCATTGTCATATGCGTAGCATGTTTCTCCATCCTAACTAGTTCTATATAGTTTTTACAACATTGCAGTAAAATGTTTAGTTAACTTCTCAATAGCGGGGCCGCTATATTGTCAAAAGTGTCATTTATATTTGGTAGCATGTGTTTCTAGCTAGGTAAGGTTTTGATATGAACATAGAAAAGTTAATATTGTCTAAGCTAATTTGCTGTGGTATAAAACATTCTGGTGTAGCATTTGTCTGTCAGTAAACCATTTTACTTCTTTTCCTAATTAAAAATTTTATTTTATCTAAGGATCCTAAAAAGACATTTGTATGAAATCAAGCCATGTGTAAGTTCAGGGTTTCCCTACACTGACTCATACAACACAGCTTCAGTTATGCTCACACATTACATAGTCAAGGAAATGAAGCAAGGGAAGGTCACCTGGAAGTGGAAGCATAAGGGCAAAAAAATCAGAAATTGCTTTAGACTCTGGACAGACGAGAATACAAAACATCAGTCATCAAAGAAGCAGAAATCTGTATTCCACAATGCAGCAGGAAAAATAGACGGCGTATTCAATTCACAGAAGAAGTCCTGAAGGGATAAAGGAAGCTGAAAAGAGAAGAAAACAAAGGAAAGTTAAACAGACAAATTCCTAGACCTTTTTGTACACACACACACACACACACACACACACACACACACACACACACACACACACACACACACACACACACACACACACACACACATATTCAGGTATATATGTTTGTAACTGTGAAAAAAAATTATTAGGAAGTTGAAGTTATGGGTGGAGTAAACAAACTCAGAAATACCAAAACAGCAAAATAATGCAGCCAAGTGTAAGAACAAAACATGCACGCGTACATCAAACTTTCAAACATAAATATCAGTTATACTGCAACACAATAATATTAATCTCTGGACCCCGCTATATTCCCAGAGGAGGAAACAACATCAAAACTCTTTTGTAAAGCTAACTGTGTCACGTCTTCACACCTTGCAGTTAAATACCAAATGAGGGGTTAATTCTCTGTTTTTACCATAATCCTTTGCTCTTCTAACTCCCTCCACCACACCTGGACTGAGCTACCTAACAAATCCCCCTACTTTAATTTCCTCCATCTCTTGATCTCTCTCTTTCGTCTCATACATGTTTCCCTTCTTTGAAAACTGTCAAATGGAAATATTCAGTTTTTCACTTACTAAATGTGCCAACAGACTTTTAAATTTGAAACTAAAATTAGTTATCATAGTTATGTTTCGCATTATTATTTAACATTTTTTTACCTGGAAAGTCTGACAGGGACAGAGCCCATTTTCAACAGAGAAACACGCCAGATGCATATCTTGAATGTGGGAGGAATCTGGAGCACCTGGAAGAAACTCGCCTAAATGCAGGGAGGAAATGCAGACTATGCACAGAAGGCACCACAGCCGAGAATCAAACCAGAGAACCTCTTGCTGTGAGATGATAATGCTAACTGCTGCACCACTGCGCCACCCATAAAACAATATGTTGATTCACCTAGGCTAGTACTTTATACATCTGCAGTTTAAATAATTATAACAAATTAGACATAATATAAAAACATTGGTTAAGTATCGATACAAGGTTTATGACAATCATTTAATATTTAAAATTTTAGACAGTTTGTAGGGAAATTAAATGTAAGTTAGTCTAATACAAATAGGAAACTCAATATGAAGTGAGTGAAAAACAGGCTTATGGTATATTTAGAGAGAAAGTCATGGAAGAGAATTAGATAGCAGTAAGGAAGTAAGTGAAGAAGGGAGAGTAAAGCGGTATAAGGAATGAAAAGGTACTTGCTCACATTTAGGGATATAGTTTATCCTGGTTTTGAGCAAGAACAAAGCCAGATTTTAGCTAGCAAGTCTTTCAGAGTTGTTTTGAAAGATGGAAGGGAGGGTATAGACCTGATGGACACTGCAAGGAGTTCCAGGCCTTAGCAACCTTGTACAAGTATAGAAAATGCCCAGCAGATTTGCTAGGTTTGTAGACAGGTGTTTTTGGTCACTAGATCACAATGACCAACTGGGAATATAGTTGTATAGAATGTTTTTTAGTGTTGAACAGGCAGATGGATGCTGATTAGTTTCATAGGTGGTAAGAAGTTGTGTATATGTTAGTTGATATAGCAGTTCTAACCAGTATAGGCTTTTCAGTGTTATACAGTGGTGAGCTCTGAAGGGAGTATGTGCTGCAAATTTAGCAACTTTGTTATAGCATTATTCATGTTTTAATTGTTGTGAAGCCTGGAGGTTAGTAAGGATGGGAGCACCATGAAGAAGAGTGGGGAGGAGATAAGCAGTGACAAGTGTAGTTTTAGTTGGGTCAGTCAGAGAGTTTTTGGCTCTATAAAGCATCCCTTGTTTTTGATGAGTCTTTCTTATGCAATTTTGTATATGCAGGTCAATTGTAAAATTATCATCCACCATCACCCCTAATAGTTTGCTACGAGAAGTGACTTGTGTGGTTGTATTATCAAGAAAGAGGGCTTCAAATTTTTGTTCTCTTTTCATGAGAGAGAGATTTGGGGAAAATAGCAGTAGTTTGGTCTTTTTTGGGTTGAGCATGAGTTGTGAGTTATGATTCAGTAGCTGTTAAAGCTTCCTGAGTAATTTTTTTGAGGTGATCCATGTTGTCATATGCGCAGATGAGAGAGGATTCCTCTGTGTATTGAATTAGGGTGGCATGTTGTGTGGAAGTATAGAGGATGTTGGTGAAAATGTTGGAGGAGGGGACCAAGGATAGAGCCTTGTGGTACACCGGTGGTGACTGGGAGGTAAGGAGAGAGTGTGGAGTGCCAT
This sequence comes from Protopterus annectens, assembly GCF_019279795.1. Taxonomy (NCBI): domain Eukaryota; kingdom Metazoa; phylum Chordata; order Ceratodontiformes; family Protopteridae; genus Protopterus; species Protopterus annectens. The sequence continues at coordinate 972,933,603 of NC_056726.1, read as the reverse complement.
TTTACTGACTGATACCTATTGGACAGGTAGCTCTAGGACCTCAGTAGGGTGTGTCGAGAGAGACCTAGTGAGGACATTTGAAGTAGAAGTTTGCTGTGACAAACTGTGTTGAAGGCTTTAGAGAAGTCTAGAAATAAGGAAGAGACTATTTTGCCATGATCTCTAGCTTTATTGACAGTATCTATATAGGTTAGAAGGGCAGTGCTAGTACTGCGGGAAGGACAGAAGCCATGTTGTGTAGGGGAAAGGAGTTCTTCCTGCAGAATATAGTCTAGCAATTGTTTTTGAAAATATAACTCAATTTCTTACAGTCACACAAAAAGCCTTCTCTGATATTGAAACGTGGCTAACAAACTCACAACTCATTTTCAGTCCTAATAAAACTAAACTTATGATCTTTCATCCATCTAAACCTACTAACCTCCCAGCTAACATTTATAACACTGCCAGAATATTAGGATTTTCCCAGATTCCCAAACAAAACTATTAGGCGTCATAATTGACAACACACTAAAATATGACATACACATTTCTAACACAATTAAAAAGGTTCACAAGAAAATGGGAACAATGTATAGAAACAAAAAATTCTTAACAGATGCTGCAATAATAGCCATAGCTAGAACCCACCTTCTCTCCTCACTCTTATATGCATCCCGCATACTTACCAATCACAAAAAGTCAGAACTAAGTAAATTAGAATCATGTTACAATAAGATTTCCAAATTTGCAACAGATTCCATACATTCAACCCATCTCTGTCAATCCCTAAAAATCATTCTCGTTTGGAACTACCTCGTGTTATGAACTATAACCAATTAATAATGGCTCGTAAAATAATGCCCAATCCTGAAAACATACCTTCCCTAAAAAATCTGATACAACCCTACTCTAACATTCGTAGTCTTCAATCATCTAACAGAGACTTAATCCAAGTAACCAAAGTATCCAATACAGCAGGCAACCCTCTTTACTCTAACTTTGTTGGTAAAAATTAAAATACCCTTCCACATAGTATTAGATCCATAAGCAATCTTAATCATTTCAAAATATCTCTCAAAAGACACATTTGAATTTACACATGTAACACTCCAGGTTAATTATTAACTTAGCATAACTTATACAATTTGCTTGTACATACAAACTCTGTTAACATATCCCTTCTAACAACACTACTTCTGTATAAGTAGTTACATTCCTAGCTGCAACTCTCACCACAGAAGTATTACTAACTATGCACTATTTTTCCTAAATGATTCTCCATGCTTCATTTCCTAACTAATGTTATATTCCTCCCCATATGTAAGTTCAACCATATATTTGTCTAGATTCAAGTGTTAAAAGTCTTGTTCTATTTGATACTTTCTATATATTTTTGTTTTTTTACATTTTTACCCTGTAAATGTGTTAACACTCATTTTTGTGTCAATTTTGTCTATAATTTCTATTACTTGATGTGATAATTTTGTATGTAAACTTAGGCTGGAGATTTTTCTCCCCAGGCCTCCACTGAAAATGGGCACTGTCCCAGTTGGACTATCCCGGTAAACAAATGTAAAATAAAATAAATAAATAAAATCTTTCAAATATTTTGATGAGGGAAGATAAGATTGCTGTAGCTCTAAAGATATTAATGTCTGTTGAATTTCCTCCTTTGTGCAAAGGGGAAATGTGTGACTTTTTCCAGAGAGAGGGAACATGGGATTCCCAGACTGACCTATTTCTAAGGACAGAGACAGAATAGGCAATGCTATTGGTTGCAATTCTTAGGTACTCACTTGGAAGGTCATCAGCTGAAGAAGGACATGGTTTCAGTTTGTTGAAGAGTAGTTTTATATAGGATGTGGGCACAGGTTTGAAGGTGAAAGTGGATTTGGTGATATGTGGCTGTTGGGCAGGGTTGGGATTAGCTGTTGAGGAATATTTTGTTACACATGCTATACTATCTATAAAATCAGAGTTCAGCTGTGTTGCAGTTTCAAGTGGTGAGTTATCGGGAGAGAGGTTTGGGTTGAATTTTTGGCCAGGATATAAGATTTCTTTAATGGCTGTCCAACATTTTTAGGGTTGTATTTAATATTATCCTGAAAGTTATTATACTATAGTATTCTGTCATCATTTATTTGCTTTTTAATATGATTGTGAAACATTCTGAAGTTTTCAAGATATTGAGGGGGGGGGTTGTTATATTTTTGCCATTCTTTTTATGCTTTTTCTCTATCCTGCATTGTCATTCTACTCTTTTTGTAGAGATAAATTGTATTATTTTTTTCAGTCTCTTCCTTCTTTCAGGTGCAAGGCTGTTTAGGATATTTAGAAAAGTTGTATTCATTGTCTAAAAGGGGGATTTTTAGGAAGTTCCAGTTAATAGATGATAATGTAGTAAAGATCATATTTGGGTTAAACTTGAAAAGGTTACACATTGTTTTACAAATATGCTGTTTAAATGGAAGTGTGAGATATCTAGGCATGTTACTGTGGTGGAGTATTTGCTAGGGTCTGATACTAGGATCCAGTCTAGCAGAGAATTTGATGTCTTGCTATAATGTATGGGGTCATTGATTAGTTGTGTGAAACAATACAAGTTCATGCTAGATGTAGGGGAGTTAAAGTCCAACCAACTGACATTCACATTACCTGGTAATATTTTTTCTCTTCAAAATATTATAGATATCCAATGTAGAATATTTTCCAGTATAGCTGTATTATTGCCAGGAGGGATATAAAGGACAGTAAGACATATTTGTTTATTTTGAGGAAAGTTATAAGAACCTCTGCTGAACAGAATTTTGGTGTTAGTTTGCTGTAAAAGGAAATTTGTACATTTGTAGAAATATTAATGCAATGCCACCACCTTCCATCTTTATACTGTCATTAAGGATAATATTATAGCCACGTAGTATAACTTTTGAATAATTTCTGCTGGGTTTAAGCTAAGTTTCAGTTACAGCAAGAGCAGCAGGCTTATGTTGGGTAATCCAGGCATGTAATTCAGCTGTTTTATTTCTTAACCCTCTAACATTTATTGTAATAAAAATTGATCACCAGGGTTGGGGTTGTCCATTTTTGGGTTACAGAAGTCTGCGAGAGAATTATCTTTGTTGATTGTGAGAGGGGTGTGGCCAGGATTAGGGTGCATATCTCCTCTTAGAAGGATTTTAGTATATTCAGAAATTATACATAGTTTTTTGTTGAGGTTTCTTGCACTTAAATTTGTTTTGGTTTGCAATGAAGTGCAGTTAATAAGCCTATCTTTGGAATAAAGGAGAGGGGCAATATTAAATAGGTTTGGTGCAATGTGTGGAAAGTGTAAAGAGGAAGTATGGATAGATAGTTGGGACAGAGTTGGAGAGATGTGAGATATTATTGAGTCATGGTAGGATGAAAGATGGCACAGTAGGAGAAGAATAGTGGATAAGCTGAACAGTAGCATAATTAAGTAGAGGTATCTGTATTGTATAGGTGTCAGGTAATAGGGAAGTAGCAATGAAGAAGGAAACAAAGCTGCAGGACAGTAGGAGATGCAGTGATGGTGGATTCTGAAAGCTGGAAGAGGATAGGTAAGGAGAAAAATATTTTCTATAAAAGCAGAGAGGTAGGTTGTCCTGGTATCTTCTCTGTAATGTAAGGAATAGAGGGGGAATAAAGGCTAGAGTATAATAATGTCAAAATGAGAAGAAATGAGGGTTTATTTGTGAAAAGAAAAAGATGCATTGTAGAACTGATAAGTACTGTTAGGGAGGGTTGTGATTATAAATGGTATAGTGCAAAGCAGTATGGGAGGGAGCTAAAATTAAATAGGCGTATGGAAGTAGGAAACAAGAAACAGAAGTGTATGTATAGAAGTAAAAAAGTTATTCGAGGAGGGTTTTGGAATAAGAGTCTCAAGTGAAATGTGTATGTAGGAAGTATAATAGGGGAGCAAAGTGAAGCCAAGTGTAGTGAGGCTGGGTGAAGTGGGCTTCCCTCCCTTATGTCAATTTATAACTGCTATAAATCAAGTTTTTAGCCAGAGCAAAGCAATTAACAAAGAGATACAAGTAAAATAGGTTGTCTGTCATTTCCTGAGACTAAATAAATAGCATGTGCATTACAGTCTACTGGTCCAGTAAAAGAGGACAGTGGCCAACGTAGAGGTCCTTAGAATGCACAGCACAATTCACAGAGACTTTCAATCACAGAACAGGCATGTGATTTACTGATTTAAATGTCATATGCAGCAAGGTTTTTCATTATAAATATGATTACTTTTAAAAGATGCTATGTACTGAATTTCATTTCTTTGCTTAGCATTGCAGAGAATGTTATAACAGTAGCTTTTATTTTTTATACCTATAGTTGCAGTGATTCCTGTTTCTTTGGCTTTCTTTTGCATATAGACTTTATTCTGTAAATAAGGCTAGATTTATCATAGGGACACTGATGATTTTGACCAATCAGCATGCATGTTTCTGAATATGAATTGCCTTCTATTGTATAATTTAACTACAACAGATGTGGGTAACACAAGGTCTTCCTATGGCTGGTGTGGCTTGATCATGAAGGTGAAGCCCAAGTGATCAAAGCCAGATATGGCTAAACTGGCATTGCCCACAACTGGCCACGAGTTATTATTATGCAATGAAATGATTTAAAAAAAGAAATTCATATTAAAATGAAGTCCTCATATAAAAGAACTTCTTTCCTGCTCCATTTCTTCTCCCATCTTAGGATGACATGGTGATATACTTACAATGTATGTGCTTGTTTTGTAAATGCTGACCTTTGACTTTTTTTGTAGTCTTGAGAGCATATACTCCAACTGGGCAATTTGTGTTTTTCTTTTATTGTTCAAATCATTCTTGTTTGGTGATTGAGCTCTGTATGTGGTAGGGTAAATTTTTTGACACTTGGGTAACTGATTTTAGTTTTAGAGACACACATAATATGGCAGCTGCATTTTTTATTTTCAGAAGCTACAGTTGCAGAAATTTTTTTTCTTTTCCTATCATTTTGCAGTTGGGCTTTTCTCAATGGTAATGTTGGATTTATCGTGGCATACTGATTGCTATGTCCAAACAGTATGCACAGTTTTGAATATAAACTGTTTTTTTATTTATTTATACTTGACAATAAAGTGCAGATGTGAGGGGGTTTAGTTGTTCATAGGAAGTTACTAGGCTAATGGCCCTAGGGCCCTTACAAGCCTTTAACAAAAAGGAACCAGTACTTGAGCTCCAAGAAGCAACCAGAATAACACAGGACCACACGAGTTTACCTAGGTTTCGTCTTTAATCCAACTTCATCAGAACACTTAATGAATAAAATAAAATTCCTTATATACACCTTAAAATGACATCATCACCAATTATAAAAAGGTTGACACCCATCAATACAAATTGAAGTTTTGAAATTTAAAATTTAAAAAGACAGCATACAGCAGAAGGGACAAATTCAAAATACTAAATGCGCCATATTACAAACGCCTTTGTGTACAAATACCAGTATATATGGTTATAGTTACATTATGAATCTGTTGTTACTACTGGCAGTATTAAAAATAGAAATGAAAATGGAAATGAAGATGAAATTAAATAAAATTAAAACAATTTTAGAACGTAAAGTTGAAAATAAGAATAAGTCAGATGTTATGTTACCCCAATATATTTTTTAACTTTAAAATGGGCATAATGGAAATACAATCGTTAATCCCAGGGGCTTCCTGTGCATTAGTTAACAACTGCCATCTCATCTCTGCTATATCTAAGTGTATATCCAATTTCCTACCTAATTTATCCAATGTTATCTGTTGTAAGACACTAAACATAAATCCATGTCCACTATTACTCTCGATGTGCCTATACAATGCATTAGTCATCTTCCCTAGTCTTATATCTGACTGATGTTCGATGATCCGTTCCCTTAATGCCCTGCAAGTCTTACCTATATAGAAAGCAGGGCATTGTGTACATGTAGCCACATAAACCACATTTGTTGAATAACAATCAAAGTGGGTTTCTATTTTAACATTGATTCCAGCCAATGTAAATTTGGCCCCTGTAAGTTTGATTAAATGGCAAACACTGCATCTTCCACATCTATAATTCCCCTTATTTCTACCACTAGGTGTTTGTGTGTTATCACCTTTCTCCAATAGTTGTTTAAAGGAAACTCCTTTCCTATACACACACTTGGGTGCTCCCCCTAACTTACGACTAACTGCTTGGTCTATTCTGAGCATTTTTCAATTGTTGACCACAATGTCAACAATATAGGGAGCATCAAAGGAAAAGGTAGTTATAAAATACAATGCCGTTTCACCCTCAGTGTGTATATCATTCACCACATTTTCAAGACTGATCTCACGCATAGTTACTGTGGAAGACCTACTATTATGTTGTACTAATCCCTGCTTGTTATTTAAAAGGGCCCAATAAATACCACTGGTCCTTTTTAATTTTACCTCATTGACCACACTATCACATAATGCTAATGGATATCCTCTCCTTATGAACATAGATTTGATTAATTCAAGTTCCTTAATAAAATCATCCTCCAAGGTTGTCATTCTCGCAGCCCTGACCATCTGTCCTTTTATTATTGCCTTTTTCTGATGGTCAGGGTGGTTACTTGTATAACTCAAATATGAGTTGGAGAACATACTTTTTCTATGTATAGTTGATACCAAGGTTAAATCTATTGGATTCAGAACCAAGTGTACATCCAAATAATCAATTTCTGTCCTACTCATATTATGTGTAAACTTTAGGAAACCTACCGATCCATTAATAAAATCAATGAATTCCGGGAAATTATCACTTCCACCTTCCCACAAGATAAACAGATCATCTAGGAAGCGCGTATAAAAAGTTATGTTAGTCATAAATTTACTAGTGAAAAGAAATTCCTGTTCCCAAAACGCCATTACATAATTGATGATACGGGGCACACTCTGCCCCATAGCAACTCCAGTTTTTGCTTGTAATAGACACCATCAAGTAAATAAAATTGTTAGATAGTACTGTTTCCATAAGTACCACCATCAGATTGATTCTATCCTGGTCAAATAATCCAGTCTTTAACAATTCCATCTCCAACCATTCTAGTCCTATGTCTGTAGGAATCACAGAAAACAAATTTACTACATCTATAGTTACCATGATGGTATCCTTCTTAAATTTAACATTATTCAATCTTTCCAAAAAAGACCAGGAGTCCTTAGTAATATAACTAAATACTTTTAAACCTTTTTGTAGTTCGGAATCCAAGAATTTGCTTATAAAATAAGTCTTACAACGATTGCCATCAACTATTGGTCTAAAAGACAGATTATTCAGTCCCTTGTGGATCTTTGGAACACCAAATATCCTGCTTGCAACCGGATAATCATTAGCTAGGTATCTAAACTCCTCCTCATTAATGTGCCCCTGCCATAAAAGATCCTCAATAATCAAGGAGACGTTTCTGAAAGCCGAATTTAACTCATTCAAACTAACCACTTCATATGTATCCGTGGCTAGTATCCATTTGATACTGTTGATATAATCCACCCTATCCATCAATACCAATCCATTGCCTTTATCAGGTTTCATTGTTCTTAGTAAAGGGTCATTGATTAAATTATCCAATAATTTACGCTCATTAGCAGTCAAATTATCATTTAAGTTGAATATTTTTCTGGATTCAGAGTTTTTTGCCCACCTATAGTGTTCCCTGATATCCCATTCACATAATTTCTCATACGCATTGGTTACTTTATTGGCCGGAGGCATATATCTACTTGGCTTTTTCAATGACAAGCCACCCTGATTACATTCTCCCTTGTCAAACAGGAGTCTTAAATTCATCTTTCTTACCAAGATTTTAAATCAACCAGTGTGTTAATTAGACTCCCACGAGCCAATGGGACAAATGTTAAGCCCTTTGCCAATAAATCAGCGTGCTGCTCACTGATGGTTGTAGTGGAATAGTTATAAATTTTGAAATCATTATGAGTATTAACTATAATAACAGGGTTACTAGGTCCATTATGCATACTTAATGCAGGATTTTCTTGTAACACTTGAACTAAGTCTTCAATGGCACAATCTACAATATTTTCACTTGTGCTATATGAAGATGTAACATTGACCTGCTCTTTTGTAGATTCATCTGTGTCTGCACTTATACCAACTTCCCCAAAAAAAGTTGGAAATGTATGCAAGCTCATATTACTGAGGGAAACGCTCTCTCCTTCCGTGCTGAGTAAATCATTATCCCTTATACTATCTGAATCAGAACTCATAACAATCTGTTCAAATTCGCGTTGCTCCAATGATCGAGCACAAGGGCTCAAAAGGGGTACAACGGACCTATCTGTAATCGGTGTATCAACATAATTTATAAATATTGGTACCTGCACGGCACCCATGTTGGTATTACCATTAGCTAGCCCCCTACCTAACTGTACATGTCCACCACCTTCATTGCCCGTATCCTCAAAAATTAAATCAAAATTAACACCAAACAAGTCAGAAAAGGCATCATCATGTGTACTTTCAGAGTCATTATATATGCGTCGTGTACAAATTTCACAATTACAAACTACAACATTATTAACAATGTCCAATGCATTATTTTCAACATGAGCTGGATGTCCAAAAACATCATAAGCTTTTTGATGAACCGTATGTTCACCCATATCATTAGTAGCCGTTAGATAAATGTCCAAAATTTCATTTGCCCTTGGATGAAAATGAAATATGGAAGATTCACTATCCCCTCCATATTCAACGGCAACTGATGTGAAATGTGAACTTAGCGTTGTGGATTGGGCAATATGAATGCTACCATTAGTGTCAACAGCATTACCAAATTGAGTATTATTTTCAAAACCATTTCCACTAGCAGTGCGACTTAGACTCAACTCACTGCTTGCACTAAACGATGTTACTAGGGCTGGAATATCCAACGGTTGCTCACAGCTGTCATCACATACATCATTGAATATATTGGTGCGAAATTTAGTCGACTTTGCATTGAAAGCCAAACTGTTTTCATTAGCAGGTACGCTCACATCAAAGTCACTATTTGCGCCATCTTCAAAGACAACTGATGGTAAATATGTACTTAACGCTGTAGCTTGAGCAGGATGAATGCTCTCGTTAATATCAACGATGTTACAAAGTGGATTGATGTTGTCAAAACCATTTCTACTAGCGTTATAACTTAAGCTTAACTCACCGCTTATAATAGACGGTGTCACTGGGGCTGGAATACCCGATAATTGCTCATAGCTATTTTTACATGCATCAATAGGCAAATTAATACGGGGCTTAGTCACATAAAAATTAGTCGACTTCAAATTAAAAGCCGAACTGCTCACTTTAGCGGGTGCATTCGCATCAAAGTTACAACCGGACAAAGAAATTGCCGAGCACTGGTCAAGTTGTTGATTTAATTCAGGCTCACCTGTGTGTATAGATGTAGTCACAGCTGTTATATAATTCAACGAGTCCGGTTGCTCCTGCCGCTTACATTGGTTAGATGCTTCGGTTTTGCTCCCTGCCTGTTGTATTCGGAAGAGCTGCTTTCCACGTGTTGTTGGTAATTCCGCGCCCTTAACCTCTCCGACCTCCGTAGTTCCGCTTCTAAAGGGAATTTCACCCTTTCATGCTGGTAATTTGTATTCTCCTCCGTTGATTCTACTTCCTGCTCACTGTTGAAACGTATTTTACTTAAAGGAACCAAACCATAGCAATTCCCTTCAGACCTCGGGAATACAATATTACGCCTATATTCATTACTGTCCCTTTCAATTTTTTTAGCTTTTCTTTTAAAAATATTTTCGCATTGATTGTCTATTTCTGCCAACAAATTATTATAGTTGGTGAAATAATGATCAAAATACAAATCAGTTGTAATGGATTCATTAATCTTTTCTAATTCAGACAAAAGAATGGCTATTTTTTCATCATTATACTTCACTATGATAGTTAAGAGTTCAAGTCTTCCCAAGTTCTTACTCTTATTTCCATGATCAGCACCTATTGCACAACACAGGTGGAACCTCCCAGAGTGAATTTATGCTCGCCCATCCAATCGTGATTGCGTTTGAAGAGGGCCAGTGAGGTGCTCTGTTTGACATGAAGTGGGAGTCTGTTCCAAAGGTGTGGTAAGCTCTCAAAGACAAATCTGTCCATCCAGCAGGTTTTATTACTGTCACATACCAGGTTAAGGTCTTTAGAGTGAGTAACCCATGTACCATTTGACTTATGGATATGCAGTATTTCCAATAATGCAGGGTCAGACATTGCCTTGTATGCAAGGCAAAGATCACCCCTGAGTAGTCTGCATGAAACAGAATAAAGTGACAGTGATTTCAGACAATCCCCACAGGACAGATACTGAAGACCTTGAATTTTTCTTGTGAGGAACCTTTGTGGTTTCTCCAATTGCTGCAGGTGCTTAGAAATGTACGTACCAAAAGGGGTGTAGTACTCAATTATTGGCCTGATGAGGGAAGAGAACAGGGAGGTTATAACTTCTTTTTTTCTGGAGGCAATACCCTTACTTATGAGATGAACAATATAGAATTGCCTCCTTGCCACTGTGGAGACATGGTGGTCAAAGGTAAGGTTGCTGTCAACCTGTGTGCCCAGGTCTTCCACCACTGAGTGCATACATAAGGTGTTGCTATTGATGTGGCAGTTAGCAGGAACATCGCTTTTATGGAAAGGAATGATAATACATTTTTTTTGCATTAAGTTTAAGGCCACGACTTTGGCACCAATAATTTGTTTATATAAGACCCTCTTGTAGGATGTTGATATAATTTGGAGATTCAATGAACACTCCTAGTTTGCAATCATCAGCAAACTTTGCCAGCCACAGACCTTTAGTTTTTGCTTCTTCTTCAGAGAAAAAAATTCCAGATAGTAGAGATCCCAGGGCTGATCCCTGTGGGACACCACTGGTTACAGGTCTGCTGTTGGAGGTGGATTCTCCTATTTTGTCTATATGAGTTTTATCCATGGGCCATTTAGTGACCCATCTAACAATATATGGGGTAATGCCAAAATGGGTGAGTTTGTCAGTGATGCCTGAGTGGGGGACAGTGTCAAATGCCTTGGCTAAGTCCAGGTAGACTGTATGCACAGATTTGCCCTTATCCAGGGCCTTGGTGACTGTCTCAAAGAAGTCCACCAGGTTTAACAGGCATGATGCCACTTTGACAAATCCAAATTGAGTGGGGTCAAGTGTTTGGATATTACCTATATCTTTGTTGATAAGGTCCATGTTGATTCACTCCATGGCCTTGCAGATAAGGCTAGTCAGGCTAATAAGTCTATAGTTCCCGGGGTCAGTGGAAACACTACCGTTGTGCAAAGGAATAAGGGGGGGCTGTTTCCATTCAGCTGGCACAAAGCCATTGCTTAGACTATGATTGAAAAGACTACCCAATAGTGTTGCTAATTTATGCTAGAGCCCATGTAGGATGCAGCCTGGGATATTATCAAATCCCATAGATGCTGTGTTTTAGGCCTTAGAGAGGGCATTTACAACCTGCTTTTTAGAGATACAAGGTAGGGGACTGGTGGTAGGGATGTTATGGGATACATGTGGCGGGGACAGGGGAGTGAAGTTTTTACATAACCTGTCAGCAGGCTCAGTATATGTGGTATCATTAACTACTAGATCTGCACAAATCTGGGCCTTTCCTCTTAGGTTACGGTTGTAACTATAGAATGTCTTGTAGTTGTCCTTTGTTGAGGAAGCTAACTTGGACTCCTTGTTTGCTTTGTAGGACTTCACAAGAAGTCTTATTTGCTTGTTTAAGCTGAGGAGGGAGTGTTTCCAGTTTAGGAGGACTCGCTCCCTCTTACTCTTAGACAGCACTTTTTTCCTCTTATTGTAAAGCCTGTTAATGGCAGTTGTCCACCAGGTAGGTTTGCCCTTCCTTGAGGGGCTTGTTTTGTTCCTATCAGGTATGGTTCAATCAATGCAGTTATACAGCTGATTGTGTAAAGCATTGGTGTAGAGCTCGGCATAGCTGCCAGTTCCATCTGAGAGAGGAGGTGCACTGAAGCTATTTATATCATCCTGTAAGAGGTTAAAATTTGCTTTGGAGAAGTTTTTTAGTTTAGTTGCTGCTGGGGGGAGTTTAGGTAGGATAGTTATTTCAAATGAGACTAATTTGTGGTCAGATCTTGCCAGGAATGTCCTTACAGTGGGGGTGCTACAGTCATCCCCCATATTGGTAAGCACCAAATCCAGGATGTTGGCACCCCATGTGGGGGACGTCAACCAGCTGGTTCAGGGCATTGGAGTTAATGAAGTTGAGGAACCTTTAGGCAAATGAGTTTGCAGAAGTAATTTACCCAGTCAATGGAAGGGTAGTTAAAGTCATCAAAAAACATGGAGTTTGGATGTATCTTGATAGACTCAAGTAGATCTAAATAGGCAGGGTGGGTGTCCTGATTCATGGAGGGGGTCCTGTAGCTGGCAGTGACTTGAATAGGTGTCCTACCAACAGTTAATTGCACCTGAAGTGTCTCCAGGGAATCACACTGTTTAACCAATCTGGAGGTGTATTTATCTTTAATGAATATTGATGCACCGCCTCCTTTAGTTTTCACTCCTTCAGTTTGAGGTCTGAATATGTGGAAGGAGGTGCAACCTGGTATGGCTGGAGTTCTGTCCACAGCCTTGAACCAGGTCTTCATGACTGCACAAATGTCTATGTCTTCCAAAGTCAGGACAGCTTCCAGTGCATGTAGTTTCATGTTGAGACTCAGCATTTAGCAGCATAACCTTGGGGTTGTTTTTGGATGTAGTTTTTACATAGGGAATTTTATCCTTGAGACACTGCCTGAAAAAGCTACTATGGAGGTGGCAAGAACTTTAAGCCAGTAGCCGAAATCCTAGGGGTGACAGATGAAGACCATCTCTGGCAAAGCATCGTGGTCTCTCGATCATGTTATACCAGGCTGACAGTGAATCCCCTTAGAATGACTTAACTTTCTTTGTAGAGATATGTAATTTACCAGTTTCATCTGCAGAATGCACAAAAGCAGTAAAGCCTCAGTGTTTCATAAATATTTGTTTAGCCGTCTCCTTGATATTTGAGTTCTGGTGACCTGAATTTGACTATTGAGCCTGGCATTTGAGGAATCAGTTGTGGGTGTGGGAAATATTCTATTATGTTACTAGCTCACTTGTCTTCGGAGGAAGAGGGATCTTAAGCACAGAAATAGCTCCCATGGTAAAAGTATGTATCCTAGCTTACAAATATCAGGGGGCACATACTGGCAAACAGCTTTAATCTTAATGGCCTTATCTTATTGCAATTTGGGAATGGGGACGAAAAATGGTTAGGACATAAACAAAAAATCTCTGCTGCCACCAATATGATGGTGCACTGGGATGGCTCACCTTTATCTCAGACATTGTGAAAGATCAGATCAAGTTGTGGGGGTGGGGTCAGGAATGAATGATGGTGTCTGAGATCAAGAGAAGATATCAGTGACAGCTGATTGTCAACAATATAGGGCCCAAAATAAATTAAAAGAAAAAAAAAAGATTAGTTGATTGAGTTTACTTACATTTCTGAAACTCTATATTATATAAACAATACATTTAATTATTTACAGATTTTGTTGCTCTGCACAAATCTGTTTGAGCAAAGACCTTTCTAAGAAGACACAAATAGGAATGTTCACAGAAAAATCTTAACATTAACATGCTCAAAGCAGAAGTAAATCAGTAAGCATTACATTACAGTGTCACCAAACCCATTACAAAGGATATGAAATGAAACAGCTTTTGAGAAAACAACAGATGTGGAAATGGCATTACAACAGCATATTTTAATTATGAAAACAAGTACATAATTAGCTTTACAGCAAAGATATAGGAGGAAGAAGCATTTTGTGGAAAGATGTGTAAATGATTTGTGCATGAGCATAATGAATCCAATCATAGATGTAGACAATTGAATTACGGTGCAGTGACTACAACTCTGCTTAGAAGTATACATCTAATTGTAGAACTCCAACCTGAAGCAATAACTTTAACTAAAATATCTGTCATTGTTCAGAGAGTTATAGCCAAAATATAAGGTAGTTCTAGAAAGTTCCAAAGACCTCAATAATGGACTGATGATCTATTGTGATAATCCACATAAGAAATTAGTAGATAAGTCACCAAATTCCTTTTATTCAAGTGTAGCGGCTATATTGTGTGCTCATAGGTTCACAGGTAGGTACTAGGCTATCGGCCCTGGGGCCTATACAAGCCCAGCCAAAAAGGTACCCTGGCCTTTGCCACCCAAGAAAATTATTTTCTTGTGCCACTGTCAAGCAGAGCCACAGAGGTGACCCCGGGGTGAATTTCCTATTTCCCATCCAATCATCAAGATTTTTCTTGAAGAGTGCTAATGAGGAGCTTTGTTTGATATAGATAGGTAGTTTATTCCAGAGTATGGAAAGTCTCTGGGACAGGAATCTATCCCTCCAGCATGTTCTGTTTATTGTGGTGACAAGGTTTAGGTCCCTAGAGTGTGTAGTTCAGAGGGACTGGGATTTCTTTAAGTGGAGCATGTCCAACAGCTCTGGGTTTGACATAGCTTTGTATGTTAGGCAGAGATCACCTCTGAGTAGGCGATATGCGGCGGAGTAAAGCCGGAGTTTTTTGAGACTGTCAGCGTAGGGCATCTGTTTGAGGCCGGTAATCCTCTTTGTGAGGTATTTCTGTGGCCTTTCCAGTTGTTGGAGATGTCTTGTGAGGTACATACCAAAAGGGGCGTTGTACTCTATAATGGGTCTAATGAGTGATGAGTAGAGGTGAACAATGACCTCTTTTTTTTTTCTGGATGAGAAACCTTTTGTGATGAGGTGTGCGATGTAGAAGGATTTCCTGACTACTGTGGCGATGTGATTATCAAAGGAGAGACTACTGTCCACTTGTGTCCCAAGGTCTCTTATCACACTTTTGGTGTTAAGTATACTACCGCCTATGTTGTAGTTCATGGGTACAGAGTTTTTACCAAAGGGGTTGACAATGCACTTTTTGGCACTGAGCTGGAGGCCATGGCTTTGACACCAGGCATCTGTCTCAGTGAGGCCCTTTTGTAGGATGTCCACATTGTTAGGAGCTTCGATTATGGCTCCTTGTTTGCAGTCATCTGCGAACTTCGTTAGCCAAAGACCTCCTGTGTTAGCCTGTACTTCAGAGAAGTAGATACCAAACAGGAGAGGACCCAGGACTGAACTCTGTGGTACTCCACTTGTCACTGGTCTGAAGTTGGATTTGGAGTCTGCTACTTTCACAGTGTGGGTTTTGTCAGTGAGCCAGTTGGCAACCCATCTTGTGACATAGGGATTTATACCTAGTTTAGTGAGTTTATCTATAATTCCAAAGTGGGGGATGGTGTCAAAAGCCTTGGCAAGATCTAGATAGGCTGTGTGATCCACCTTACCCTTGTCTACGGCTTTGGTGACTGCTTCAAAGAAGTCTATCAGGTTTAGGAGACATGATCTGCCTTTTACAAACCCAAACTGGGTGGGATCCAGAGTTTGGAGATTACCAATGTCTTTGTTTATAAGTTCCATGATGATACATTCCATGGCCTGGCAGACCAGGCTCATCAGGCTAATGGGGCAGTAGTTCCCGGGGTCCGTGATGCCTCCCCCCTTGTGGAGTGAGATAACCGTTGCTGTGCATCATTCAGCAGGCACAAAGCCTGAGGTGAGGCTATGATTGAACATGGTACTTAGGTGGGGTGCCAGTTCCGATGCTGTGTTCTTGGCTTTGGAGAGTGTGGTTTTTACCTGTGCAGCCGTGATTACAGGAACTTTGCATTCTTCCAGTATAGAGATGGGCTCTTTAGGGGGTGAGAGGGGGGTAAAGTTAGCACTGAACCTATCTGCCAGGATGTTGGCAATATCAGTTGGGTCTGTATATTTCGTGCCATTGTGCTGTAACTCAGAGCAGATCTGAGTGTTGCCATTCAGATTCTTGACATAGCTCTAGAATGCTTTGTGGTTTTCTTTAGAATCAGTGGCAATTTTGTTTTCGTAACTAGCTTTAGAGGATTTTATCAGAGATCGCAGCTTCTTACTGAGGCTGACCAGGGAGCTCCTCCACTCGTGGGATTTTACTCTCTTGCAAGAGTTTCTTCCTTCTGTTGTACAGTTTGTTTATGGCAGGGGACCACCAGATTGGCTTCCTTTTTTTGGAGGATAGTGTCTTGGTTCTGTTTTGGATAGGACGATCCATGCACTCATGTAAGTGCTTATAAAGTGCAATTGTGTAGGATTAAGTAGTTGTAACCGTATTGTCCATCTGCATGGGTGTCATGAAGTTCACCACTTCTGTCTTAAGAAGCATGAAGTTGGCTTTGGAGAAATTTTTTATTATGTTTTCCTTAATGGGGGGTGGAGGCAGGATGTGGATATCTAGGGTAATTAGCTTATGGTTGGATCGGACCAATGAGGTATTGACTTCAGGTGTGGAACACTGGTCACTCATATTGGTAATGACTAGATCTAGGATATTGTTGCTCCTGGTGGGGGAGTGGATAAGTTAATCCAGGGCATTGGAGTTTATGAATTCCAGAAAGCGTTGAGCGAAGGAGTTGGTACATGAGTAGTTTTCCCAGTTAATGGTGGGGTAGTTGAAATTGCCCATTATTAGGGTGTTTGGTTGAACCCTAATATTTTCCAGTACATCAAGAAAAGAGGAGTGGGAATCCTGGGACATGGTGGGTGATCTGTAGCAAGCTACAACTTGGATTACAGTTTTGCCCAGAGTTAGTTGCACTTGGATAACCTCGGCTGCATTATGCTGAGCAACTAGCCTGGATGTGTGGCTATCCTTAATGAATATGAATACACCTCCGCCTTTGGTGTTCTGGTCCAGGTTACATGGCTGAAACATGTGGTATGAGTTATAGCCTGGTAGTGGAGGGGTGCTTTCTGCAGCCATGAACCAGGTCTCAGTCACTGCACAGATATCGATGTTCTCCATTTTAAGGAGTGCCTCGAGTGACTGCATTTTGAGATTTAGACTTCTGGCATTGAGTAGCATCACCCTCAGTTTTTGCTTGCCTGTTACAGTGGTGAATTTGTCATTTGAACCTTGCCTAAAAAAGGCACTATAGGGGCGGCAAGAACCTTAGCCAGTATCTGGAATCCCAGGGGTGACAGGTGTAGGCCATCTCTGGCAAAGCATCGTGGTTTGTCGACCATGTCATCCCAGGCAGACAGATACTGGCACCCGACAGGCAGCTGACAGTAACCTTCTCCTTGTTTAGCCTGGTGAGTGGGACATCAGTGTGCCTGACTATAGAGTCACCTATGACTAGTGTGTTGGGTACGTTGTTTTGCCTTATTGGCTGTGGTTGAGTGGCACACTGAGTCTGCAGGCTATGTGTCATTTGGGTTGTGTTGGGGGGTGGAGGTTGCTTGCATTTCTGCTTTGGAGGTCTCTGTTGCTTGAGCAGATTATTATTGAGACCCTCCGTGAATGTTTTTGTATTTCTATATGTGGATTTTAATATGATGAGTGTGGTGTGGCGCAAGTGTTTAACTTCTCTTGACTGTCAAGTTCAGTCTTGATTGGAGAGAGCTTTACCTCCAGTTTGGCTAGATAAGTGCATCTCTCACAGGTTGTAGTGTTGGGTGGTAGGAGGAGATGGTTGTCTGTGTACATGAGGCAATTTCTACATTGCCCCAAGATGCCCAGATTCATCAGATAGACAGGAGAGAACACTGGGAGCTGACCCTTGGACATGCCTGAATAAAAAACTATTTTCCTCTAAATAAGTGAGGAAAGTGAGTACAAGAGCTGTTTTTCTCTAAGCAAGTGAGGAAAGTAAGTACCAAAACTGTTTTCCTCTAGGTAATGAGGAAGGTTGAGTGCTGTAGTAATTAGTAGGTTATTTAGTGCTTACAAGTTCTGAACAAGTGCTGATCACGAATAAGCAAATTCAAGTGCTAAAAGTAAGAATCTGTATCTGGACTAAACTAGTTACAGGAAAGGGGGAAAACAAGTGCAAATGTGGGCTTTTAAATCAGAAAGTTGAGAGAGATGGAAAAACTGCCCAAATGGCCAATAACTACAATTTCTGAGCCAGAACCACTCCTTATGTGGTAGATAGGTTACCTAGTGCTTACCACTCCCACTGATAAGCTAGAAGGCTTCCCTCCAACACAGAAAGCTTGGGGGGGCTCAGAAGCTTACATACAGTCCTGGATACAGCAAATCTGAATCTGGACTACACTATTTACAGGAAAGTTATTTTATATATATACAGAAAAGTAGCTAAAACAGCAGTCAAAACTATTCAAATACAGTGCAAGCTAGCACACTTGGGTATGTAGCAATGTTAGACCAAACCGTTTAAAAAATGCAATTAAATTAAAAATGACTAAAAACAATGCAGAAGGAGTCTATTAGGTTAAATGAGGTAAAGAGATGGGACTGGGGGGAGTGTCCCAGATCAAATCTACAGTAGGGGCGGTCAACTGCAAAAACTTCCAAATTTTAACAAAAACACAGGAATAGGGAGGGTAAGTATGGGAAAACCAACACCTTCAGTAGAGATCTGAAAAACTATACAGTGAAGCAAAAATAACAGTGCACAACTCTGAAGTCAGCCAGCAATGATAAAATTAGTCAAACAACAATTACCAGTACACAACTCTGAAGTGGCAGAAAAATATACTCAGCTCTGTATATCTCCAGATAGTTTGAAGAGCACTCTTTCAGGACACAGGAAGGCTCCAACAATGATATGCAGACTTTTTTACTAAGAGGGTCTAATTTTATACAAGTAATCCTTGAGATGGTCAGATAACACACACGATGCAAAACCAGTTATACCAACTTAAGACACAGAGAAATAGGGGGGGGGGGAACACCTTCAGCAGAGATCTGAAAAACTATACAGTGAAGCAAAAATAACAGTGCACAACTCTGAAGTCAGCCAGCAATGATATAAAATTAGTCAAATAACAATAACCAGCACACAACTCTGAAGTGCCAGAAAAATATTGTTCAACTATTGCTTTGGTTAACAGCTAGAAGTGCAGTGTTTGTGCGAATGTCTGGTTTATTGAACAGATGTTACATTGAATGCCTGCTTTTCCAAAAATGTTCAGTGGAATATATACTAGGTAATGGTGTGTTTGTGTGAATGTGCGTGGGTTACGGGTAGACTAAGGGTTAGATAAGGGGTTAGATTAAGTGTGTGTTTGCAGTTATGAGTGTTTAGGGTTAGGGTTAGATCAGGGTTAAATTATAGGACAGATTGTGTGTGTGTGTGTGTGTGTGTGTGTGTGTGTGTGTGTGTGTGTGTGTGTGTGTGTGTGTGTGTGTGTGTGTGTGTGTGTTTGTGTTTGGAGTGAGTGTCCAAGCTGTCTTTTGTTAGTGTTATGGGAAGGACTTCTTTAAAGTTCATTTGTTCCACCTTAGTAATGTGTGCTAACCTTAAACTTACCCCTAAGCCTAACATGCATCTTAACTTAAAAAAATCCTTCCCATAACACTACCACTATTCATATTTGAGCTGAATATGGTTGGGTTATGGGTAGTACATCAGAAAAGAAAATTTGTTGATGTGTTGTTTGAATGATGTAATGATTGGTCAACATATTGTGGTGCAAGTTTTTCAGTGACAACAATTCATTATTTAATTATATATATACATATATATATATATATATATATATATATATATATATATATATTTATATATTTGTGTGTGTGTAAGACATTGCTTTCACCATTTACAAAGAATAGTCTTCTGCACCCCTTGTAAAAAAAACTGTCAAACAAGGTTTTTAGATTGGTTAAACAAAGTATTTTTAACATAGATAAATTATAGTTACCATCCCAATAAAATTTGTTCAACACAGGTAAAAATAAAAAGTGAATTTGCTGCCATTAGAAATCTGGTAGTAAGTTCCAAAACAAAAAACTGCCATATTCTTTTCAACAGTGACCACTTCACACTTTATAACTTAATTCTGACATTAAAAAAATGAAGAAACACCTTAAATACATACATGTGTATCCTGTCACTGCCACACCATCAATACTGCAAAACAAGTTCCGCCAATGTATACACTGTAGATACCTGAATGTTCACATAGACAATACATCAGCCAAACATATCCAATAAATCCTTTCAGTCCAACTGATATCTAAAAGAAAATATTTGTTATATATCTGACTCCTTTTATAAAAACAAGTTCCCATATAAAATAGCAATAATCCCAACCAACCTCATCTGTCAGGCCAGTTTATTCATTCCAGTCACCATTTACCCAAGAAGATAAAACATTCTTAGGTAAACTACATTAGTTATATGTAAAGTGGCATGATTGACTGATCTGGGGGTGATCACTGCTAGAATAATTTGCAACATATAACTCGTTGCTATAAATTGCAGAAGTTAGCTTCTAGGTCTCCTGTCAGTCAATTATCTGCTACAGTGTGGTCATTTTATGTCCGTACATTAACACTTACTGACTTGCAGCATGTGAGGCTTGAGCATTGTTCTGCAGATGTTCAGGCCCGCTGCATATAGTAATAGATTATCTCAGTATAGGGTATACTTCTCTTTGCATAGTCACTGCTACATTGCAGGGTGTAATACAAGAACCATGTCTGGTTACAGGAATTTTCAGTAACATTAAGGACAGCTTCGGGTCCCTGGGAGGACTCAAAGTTTAATAGATTCAAGTGCTGTTATTAAGCAATAGACCAGCTAGGTATTCCCCCAGTTCAAAAGAAATAGAGAAGCCATGCCTGGAGAAAAAGTTGTAGTTTTGCATCATTTGTCTAAGGTAGATATGAAGATAGTGAACAATTTGCTTGGCTTTTTAAGTAATATGCATCATGACTCTCTTGTTTATTTTGTTTTTTTTTTTTATTTTATTTTTATTTTATTTTTATTTTTTTTGAGCATCTTTACCTCTGCTGCCCTGTCCAGCCCAATCAGCTCATTCATTCCTCTTCACTGGCAGGAGCCATCATTGAGATAGCCACTGGGGCAGTACACATTTTTTGTTATTGTTTCCTCGGCCGTAACATGCATACACTTGTCTATAATTTAGGAAGATATATTTTGCGTTTTGTGGATGGGGTTCTGTAGTTGGCCAGGATACTCTATAAGATCTTATAAGATTTATTTACTGATATTAGCATATGAAGGAATTCAATGTCATTTTTCTGGTTGACTAGTCTAGAGGTGATGGTATTTTGGAAAAAGACTGACATGCCACCTCCAGCATTGTGGCTGCCTACACTGTTGGCTTAAACAAATCATAATCAGAGAAGCCCAATAACAATTTGTTTTTATTTATTTTACATTTGTTGACCGGGCTAGTCTAACTGGATACATGTCCATTTTCAGTAGAGGCCCAGGAAGAAAAGCTCCAGGAAAACATGCAAAAATTAATAAAGCTTAAAAAGTAAAAAGCAGCCATTGTTACATAAACATTATAACAGAAATTAATTAAAAACTAAAATATTTTTTTATTTCTTTTCAGAAGATGTGTATAATTATACTACTCAAAGTGAACAATAACAATAATATATATGGAAACATAGATTTATATGCAAAACATAGTATATAGAGGCATTGTAGGGAGGACTGTAGTGGATGTAGGCTGAAAATAAGAGTTAAGAATAAAAGTTAGTCAGGGTTGGTACAGGAGCATAACCAGTAATTATTGAGAAATAGTTTTAGATTCCTTTTAAAAAGTGGGAGAGAGGTCTGAGATGTAAGGTCAGGTGGTAGTTGATTCCATACTTTTCCGACAGAATTACAAGGTGTCGTCTGCTGAGTTTTTTGATTTGGTAGTATTAATCAACATTTTGTTTGAGGAGCGTAGATTCTTGAGGTAATTATATGGTATAATGAGGCTAGAGAGTATTGGAGTGTTGCTGGGTTGATACAGGAGTGCAGTCAATGTCCTGGAGTTACGTTTTTTATTGAAAACACAAAATCTACATTTTACATAGTTTGGAAGGCCTCAGGGAATGTATTTTCTGCCGGACTGCAGCCCCCTCAACTTCAAACAAAAAAAATAAAAAGAAATAAATAGAAAAACTATTTTAAAATTTCGCGGACTTCGGGCATGCGCACTGCTGCTGAGACAGTCTGGAGCATGGAGCATGCGCAGCAGCAGTCCTGATTGAGAAACATGGACAGGAGCAATGCATCGGGGTCGGACTGCAATGTTAGCATTTCGTCGGGGGAAGGATCTCGGGTCTGGATTGGAGTTTGCTGCAGGGGAAGATCTTGCGACGGGCAGGGTGTGTGTGTGTGTATGGTGGTTTTGCGAGGAAGATGCACTTAGGATTTATGGTGGTTTTGCAGACAGGGATTTGGATTTACTACAGGACCAGGTAAGTGGATGTACAAGGGAGGGGTGTGTGTGTGTGTGTGTGTGTGTGTGAAAATGCCCCAGGTGCAATATACTGGTGGTTAGACTCATGGTGGTGTGGTAGGGAATACCTCAGGCTTGAACCCTGTACCTTGTATGCAGGTGTTAAAGACCTGAATTCCCTACCCACCACCATTTGTAAAAAAATTGCAGATTTTTGCCTCATATTTGATCTGATCTATTCCTCATAATATCTGTGGTTTGTAAATATTGCAATGCTTGATATTTGATGGTGCAGTGGTAGCATTGTTGCTTCACAGCTGCAGGTTTATGGGTTTGATTCTTGGCTGGGGTGCCTTCTTTGTGGGGGGGTCTGTATCTTCTCCCTGTGTTTGTGTGGGTTTGCTTTTGTGTCCTCCCATGTTACAAAGACATGTCTGCATTATTTCTTCCTGGGCCTCTGCTGAGAATTGTTTTTTTTGTTCCAAGTCAGACTGTCCTGATTAACAAATGTTAAATAAAATTGACAGGCATTTGAATTTCAGACTTCAGGTTTCTGAATGTTTACTTACTTACATATTTGATGGTGCAGTGGCAGTATTGTTGCCTCACAGCTATAGGTTTTCTGGTTTGATTCTTGGCTGGGGTGCCTTCTGTGTGGAGTCTGCATCTTATCCCTGTGTTTGTGTGGATTTGCTCTGGTGTCCTGCCATTTTACAAAGACATGTGTCTACAGTATTTCTCCCTGGGCCTCTGCTGAAAATTGTTTTTGTTCTGTCAGCAGTAAAATTGACAGGCATTTGAATTTCAGTCTTCATGTTCTTCAGAAAATACATAGTAACACAACCGTAACACAACCTTTTATTCTAGCAATTTTCTAAGTTTATAAGATGCATATTTGAAATTTGTCCCTATTTTTGGGACTGTATTCCCCCATTATTAGCTTTGTCCAGGTTTTTTGTGCTAAGGTTGACAGCTATGGCAAGAACTGAATTCACTGAATATGTTTGAGGGCTGTATTCCCTCATTACTGGGTTTGTCCAGGTGTTTTGTACTAAGAGGTTGACTACTATGGTGAGAACTGAATTCACTAAATGATAGCCATTTAAGTTTCAGTCTTCCTCTTTTACAAAGCAGCTGATTTGGCGTAGTGGTATGTTGCTCTGACTGTTTTGCACAGGGACCTTGGCAGTAAAATGTATGGTTCTAGCAACTTTCCAAGATTATACAAGCAATGTTTGTGTCCCTGGTTTTTGGGCTTTTGACCCCCCCCCAATACATTTTGGCTTTTTCCAGTTTTCTTGTGCTGCGAAGTTGAGTATTGTGTAGATTTTGTAAGGAGCTGAGAGCTGTAGGGCAACAGAAGTTTAGTGTTGCTTAAGTGAAGTTGGTTTGCCTTGTTAATAGCACAACAGGTTGTGTTTTTGCTTTTGATGCAGAAGGCTGTGGGTTCTACTCCCACAAGGGGTGGATGCTGCCGTACTGAGAATGTTCTCCTTGGTGAAGATACTAACTATGAGTCCGTTATCAGTTTGCCATCCATTTCCTCTTGCAATATTACTAGCTTATCATTTTTTTAATGTAATATAGGCAATTTATTCCTGAGGGGCAGCAGACACTTTATTTTTCGATGAAACCATGAAATATAAAGGTGTTTGCTAGCAGCAACCTCTTCATTAGTTACAGATTTCTTTAATGTGGAATTATTTAGATGACTTTTACTTCTTCAGAGATAGTGCATATTTACTGATAATGGACTGTAGAATTGTGCATATTTACTGATAATGGTGGACTGTAGAATTGTGCATATTTACTGATAATGGTGGACTGTAGAATTGTGCATATTTACTGATAATGGTGGAATGTAGAATTGTGCATATTTACTGATAATGGTGGATTGTACAATTGTGCATATTTACTAATAATGGTGGACTGTGGAAGTCTGAGTAGACTTTTATGATAAATGTTCTGAACTGGGCAGTTTTGCCATTATGGGTGCATGCATTTTGTTTCATTGCTTACTGGAAAAATGTTCAAAACAAATTTAAAACGCCCTCTAACAACTGTAACATATTTTACAAGGAATATAATTTAGTACAATGAGGAAGGTGTATCAAAGAGCACATGTATGTTTCATATGCAAGGGGCCTATGATTTGAAAACAGCCCAAAATTAATGTTTATCTGCCACTGGCAAAATGTATTTTCTTTGAATGTGGGTTTCAATGCTGTTTCAATGAATGTGAGTTTCAAGGGCAGAGAAGTTTTAATGCTAAGTTTTCATTGTGAGACTGCATTGCTTTGTTTAGTAGATGACTTAGTGTTTGTGCTGTAAAATACAAAATAAAACTTTCAAATGAAGTCCAACTCATCATAGAAGTAAAGCAGTATGCACATTAGTGTTTATGGTAAATGGAGTGAAATAGCCAAGTAATGGTTCATTGGAATGACTGTAGAGGCTCCATTCAACCATGATTTTGTCAAGGGGGAAGGGCAGCAAACTCAGACAGGCCCAGCTGAACTATACCTCCCAACTGTCCAGATTTTCAAAGAATGAATAGATTTTTGCTTCTTATTTTTGGTTTGTTCTTCATAAAATTTTTAGTTTTCTGGCAAATCATTTAGAAATTAAGTCACTAAATAATGATACACTGAGTTTCAGACTTCATAACCTTCAGAAAAATGCATGCTAAAGTAAGAACTGTTATTCTATCAACTGTCTCAATGTATACAAGAGCAATTTTTAGTATTGTTTATATGTTCCCCCAATATATTTGGCCTTGTTCATTTACTGCATTAACAGGTTGAGAGGTACATGCAAATAAATTGCTTTATAGAATTAGGCATAGCCAACCTCTCAACTGTCCCCGATTTTGGCTCAAAATGTTGCTCTTCCCCCTAATAATCCCTCCGCAAAATAGCAATTTTGGAAGAAAACATGGAGGATTTACAATTAAGAAATAACTGTAATAATCAAAGTTATAGATTACTTGAAATGCATGTAGATTCTTTTATTTTGTCAGCTGCTCAAGTTAGCAGTACTAATATTAAAGTGTCCCTTCTTTGATAGGTTCCCAGCTGTATTGTGTGGCTATTTTATATTTTTGCATCACATTTGGTCCATTTTTCATAAAATTGTGTTTTTTGGCAAATTACTGACAAATCACTAAAGACTGAAGTTAGAAAATAATGACAGACATTTGAGTTTCAGATTTTATACCTTTCAGAAAAGTCATACTAAGGCAAGACCTATTCTATTATCTTTCTAAGTTTATTAGAGCAATATTTAAAAATTGTCCTTATTTTTGGGCCTTTGTCCCACTTCTGTGTATGGCTTTGTCCAGATTTCTTGCTCTGAGGTTGAGAGGCATGACAAATGTGTCAGGGCCATCACAGTCAGCCAGAGACATTTCAAATTGTGACATACTTGTTGTACCCCACTCCACCATGTAGTGACTCTGGATGTGTCCAAGCAAGGCAAGGAGTAGTTATGCAGTGTAAATGTGCAGTGTGTCCCCCCATCCAAGGTAGACACAAGTACTACAGTGGCTTTTCATCTGTCCTTGATTTTGCAGAACAGTCTGGTTTCTGTCATATTTTTGTACTGTTGATTTATGCTTATTACTCAAAGTGCCTGTTGCTCTGTGTTAAGTAGCAATGCTTTAATGACCATCAGGTAAGCTTGTCTGAGATCGTAAGATGCAAGTAAGCTTTAATAAGCATACTGTTAAAGAATTGCCAACATTGAAAGCCTTTCTGTTGTTGCCATGCAGAGAATACTTGACTAGATAATGTATAAGCCTTGGGTATTAAAGGACAGGATTCCATTATTTTACAAAGCTCATTACACTTGTTGGAGACTTCCAATCATCACCACAGACTTTACACGTAAACTAAACAGAATGTCAATCATGTATGGTCCATAACCTGTACAGTAATCCTTTAAGCAATGTATCTTGAGCTTGTTTCTTGTTTGCTTTTCATTTTTTACTTTCATGTTTTCCCCATGGAACAAGTAGATAGTTGTCAGGCAGCAGGTCTTTTTTGGATAAGAAACAGTTTTACAAGTGGGGGCATCACAGAGATTTCTACTTTCAGCATGTTACTTGGTACTTTAATAAAGCTGAATATAAATTATAATTAGAACTGCAGTGCAAGGAGAAGTGGTTTGAGTTGAGTGCTTCTGGTTTTTCTTATACTTGATTTTGACTGGCATTCCAGTAATGTATTTAAAAAGTAATTTATTTTTTCATGCCTCACAACCTTTTGTTTCCATCTAGATATTAAGTAAGCTGTCATGCAGCCAATGCATTGAAATATTTTTATTCTTCTACACTTATTTTTGTCTTGATTGGACTCTCATAATGATGGTTTGCCACCCAGGGCAGCGTATTTAATTAAAGTTAGTTTTTGTGGTTTTGAGCATAGCTCCTCCCCTTTCTAGTTGACCACACCCCTTCCCCTTGACCCCACCCATTCAGCTGTCTCCTGCAGCCCCCTTTGATTTGAAGTCACCAGCCACCACTGGCTACACTGCTATTTCTTAGATTTTAATTTGCATTTACTAGACTAGTATCGTTTTTAGACTCATTGTGCATATAAAAAGCACTATGGGGAAGAGAATGTCTTAGCCAATGTGTGATAACCCTGAAAAGGTAAGTGCATGCCATCACAGGCACAAGTGTGATTGTCTTCTATCACCCTCCAGGGTGGCAAACACACGCACGCATACACACACACACACACACACACACACACACACACACACACACACACACACACACACACACACACACACACACACACACACACACACACACACACACACACACACACACACACACACACACATATACGCACACACACACACACACACACACACACACACACACACACACACACACACATACATATATAATAGGCCCATTTAGAGGACACAAATGATTAAGCCAATTATTAAAGTCAATCATCCTTTGCTTACATTGTGGCATTATTCTTGGTACTAGTGGGATACTGCTCAAGACTAGCTTCCTTCTGGCCTTGGAGACATAGCTCAGAGAGGTCTATCATGTACCCTTCATATAGTTTAAAGTAATACATCTTATGTCATTCACACTCAGATGAACAATGTTATGCCATATTCATACTTGGGGGTGAAGGTACTTGAGTACCCTAGTGATATAGTAGATTCTATCTTCTGTGAGGCAGCTGATTGCTGCCGTATTGTTGCTCATCCTTGAGTGTTCTGAACCACTGTGGTGACTATTATTAGTGGTATGGAGTGGGCATTAGTGTTTTGCTGTGGTTTGGCTGTGGTATGTATTTCTACACTGTCATTCCTAGGAGGTCTTTGTGGTTTTAGAAGAGACTTTTGGTGCACCTCAGCATAGGAATGTCTTGTCTTGCGCTGTGTAGATGTGGTATTATTATGGGTACCACCCCACCTCTAAGAATTATTGGCATCTCTCACATGTGGAGTCATTCTGCGGTAATATCAAATGATTGCCACTAAGCATGCAGCAGTTTATTTACCACCTTTGTATGTCCTATGCTAGAAGGCTGGCAACAGATGGGGTTGATACAGACTGAGGACCCATGGTTAATGTACAAGTCCCAGGTGGCATGCTTTATGAAAGGTTATGGAATTTAATGACCCTTGATAATCTAGAAGGGAAAGTTTACCTGTATGATATATAAATGTGGTTCCCCTTCAGAAGCCTGAATGTTCATAAGCTTGAAATTCATAAGCCTGAGACCATAAGCCTGAAACTCAAAAGCCTGAAAACACAAAATACACATACTGACTTTAATGTGGCTTTGCTATTCTTAGCTCTGTGGTGTAAGGTTACAGGTTGGGTTCAGGTAAGTGTGCGATTGTTTTTACGTTAGGGTTAGGGGCGGGTTAAGTGAGTTAGGGTTAGGGCGCAGGTTAGTTGTGTGTGCGATAGTGACAGATTTTAGGGTTAGGGGCGGTTTAAGTGAGTTAGGGTTAGGGCGCACGTTAGGTGAGTGTGCAATAGTGACGGACCTTAGGGTTAGGGTTTGGGTTAAGGTAAGTGGGTAGATAGTAGTGTCTTTGTACTTGCATATTAGCATTATTTGTATTTTTAGGCTTTTGAGTTTCAGGCTTTTGAGTTTTCAGGCTTTTGAGTTTTCAGGCTTTTGGTTTCAGGCTTATGAATTTCGAGCTTATGATCATTCAGGCTTCTGAAGGGGAACCATAAATGTACAGTGAATCAGTGTCAATACTATAAAAATAGTGAAAATAGGACAAGAAAATATAATATAGCATAATACAGCACACTATAATATAGCACAATAGAGTTGCTATATGATATCTAAGAGAACAGTCAAAATAGTTACAAAACAAAAGAGTGCCACCCTATAAAATATAGCAGAACACAGTAGTATACGATACTGTACAATACTGTGATATCCACTGTATATCCATACAATACAGCACAGTATATGGATCAACTGAAGAGCAGGCATAGCTGTCACAGCTGAATAAACCAAGAGATGTTCAATAAATAAATAAAATAAATAAATAAAATAATGTTCAATAAAGTAACAGTTTAAGAGTGCCAAAGGCATAAGCAGGAATATTACAATGCTGTGATCAATGCAGGAATAATACACTAGTTTACAGCAGGAATGGATGCCACAACAGAGAAGAAAAAGAAGGCAAAAATACACCTGGTGGTTAATACAGTAAGTAAAATGTCACAAGAGATGAATAATGCAATAGTCACAGATCCCACAACATAGAACTCAAGCCATTGACAACAGGCTCAGATGCCACAGCAATATATACAGTAGTGTAGCAATGTGTGTGATATTATCATAGCAATGCTACCATACAGCAGGGACTTAAACAATCAGCCACAGCTGAAACATACACAGTATGGACCAAGCAGCAATGCTAACTCCAGGGTCCATAGTTGAGCAAGATGTTGTAAATTGCCGCTGCTTGCAATCACGTGCAGGTGAGCACTGGACTGTATTAGCACAATGACTAGCGGTTGAGAAGAACAGGGCAGTTACCGGGATGAGCAGTTGTCACAGTCGAATGCACTCTGCAAGTGTGTTGTACATTCTACAAAACCACTGTGCTAAGGTCAGCATCTTCCCAGCTGTTGTGAGACTGTTCTTTCAAGTCAAATCTAAAAGTTTAAGGAAGATTGGTTATGTTCCAGGCTAGAACAATAAAGTGGTGGTAACCACAAACACAGTAAGTTTAAAAGAGGTCTTAAGAGCATATAGGACAATTAATGTTAAATGACCCTGACCAACAACATGGATAGAAAACAATGACAAACCTCAGGAAAAGGAAGGGTTATCAGTCCAAACAGAGCATAGCTCAAATTCTAGCACCTCAGTACAAAGACCATCAAAAGAAGAACATGCAATTAAAGTTAACACTGCTATGTAACCAATACCAGTTCATCCAGATATAATAGCACTAGCCTTTTCTTTCTGTTGGGGAAGGGGCAAGTAGACCAGTTTCAGATACAGAATTACAACAGTACAAAACAAGAAAAAAGTTACTAACCAGATGTGAGAATTTAAGGCAGTTTGATAATGTCAGAGACCAGCACAATAGAGTCTAGGTATTTGCAAACAAGTTTAAAGCAGACCTCAAAAACATATACACTGATTTAAAAATAATACTGCTATGTAATGAGTAGCAATTCAACTAGAAATAACAGCAGTAGTCCCTTTTCTCAATGTGTGTGTGTGTGTGTGTGGGGGGGGGGGGGCAACTAGATCCATTTCAGATGCATAATTAGCACAGCAGTAATGTTATTAGCTACTGAAGACAGTAATAATAGTCTGGACTACTGCCATAGCAAAGGTATAGGTATTGGTTGGCCAGAAATGTTGCATTAGCAGGCTGATATCAAGACATAATTCCTAATTAGTTAAGAGATCCAGCTAAAAATGAAGAACATCAGAAGCATCACAGCACTGCAACACTACCAAAGTAAAAAAATATATATATTAGGAACAAATAAACACCACGTCACTTAAGTCACCAGCCTTTCAGATAAAACATGAAATTAAACATTTAAGCTGAAGAATGATCCTAAAAACTGAAAGTCCACAAAAACAGCACTTCAGTACAACAATCTGAAGCATAGGAGATACTCGGATTATACTAGTGAACAGCAACATAAAAGCAAAGCTGTAACCAAAAGTACAAGTATAAAGTATTAATATAGCATTAGTCAGTATGAACAAATCACCTAGAGCCAATTTTTATACTGCCAAGTGGCTAAGCCTGACGTGATTAGTGTTTTATCTAGCGAATACTGTGCACCCCAAATGATGCGAAAAGCAGTTCTAAACAACTCTTCCCCAGACAGGAACCCCTAGATTTGATGATCTCGCCCACGTGGAGATGAGCTTGAGGTGGAAACACTCAGCATGTTTCAGGGAAGAAACCCACAGAGCTATAGGTAGAATGTATAGATTGAACCCTGT
Organism: Protopterus annectens; assembly: GCF_019279795.1. Lineage (NCBI taxonomy): Eukaryota > Metazoa > Chordata > Ceratodontiformes > Protopteridae > Protopterus > Protopterus annectens. The sequence goes on along the minus strand of NC_056726.1, from coordinate 972,902,765 downwards.
ATCTTCTGCTTAGGAGAAGAAGACCTTAACCATTATGCCAACTTTGCCATTTCAGAGATTCCAAATATTTTCATGTATTTCTTTAGAAATCAACTTTCATTTGTTATATTTTCACTTTTAGGTCTTCCAGATGCATTCTCAATATTACAAATCAGGTTAAAGTCCTCTTAGATGAATTATATCAGCTGCTGTTTGCTAATTGTCTCTTCTCTAATTCTCTTAGCCATGTGGAATATAAATACATCCCAATGAAATCCTCCTCCTTCCTTGCCAATATCCTTATTACCACAAATCTTATCATTAATATCTTTCTTCTGCAACTCTGCAATCAGTATTTTTCCCCACTTTTCCTTTGTCTCTGATACACTGCTGAGTATCCACTCTGAAATCTTTCCTTTCCAAATTCACATGTTCATTTCTGTCAGTGTTGTCTATGACATTATTTGCGAACTGCAGTGCTTAATATAATTCAATGTTATATATGCAATAGAGTGGGTCACTGGTACATGTGAAGCACCTGGGATGGTAATGAGCAACTCCAAATCAGAGATCACATTTCTTTCTTGTATAAAAGCAGATTGCTCTCTACATACATGGAGGAAGCAGTTGATGTGATGGAAATGTTTACATATTTTGGGATCTTCTTCATAAGTGAGGGCAGAGGGGACCAGAAGATGGCGGAGCCGATAAGTACAGTGGTGGCAGTAGTGATGGCAGCATACCAGTTCATAGTGGTGAGGAAGAAGCCGAGTTCTAAAATGAAGCACTCTTCTATGTTCTCCACCATGGCAGTGAGGTTTGCATAGTGACATAAAGGTACAAACTGCAGATCAAAACAGAAATTAGGTACCTTCACAGGGTTGCTGGGCTCATACTCTGCAACAGAGTTTTATTGAGAATCTCAGAATAACAATTACTCATCTGGATTGACATGAGCAAGTTGAAGTGTTCTGGGTACCTTGTGAGGATGCTTTCTCATCATTTTGTGTGAGAGGTGTACCGAGAATGGCCAACTGAAGACAGACCCAGGGCACACCAGAACTATTATAACTTTTAGCTGTCCTAAGAATTCCTGAGATCCCCAAGGATAAGATGAAGACAATTGGTAGGGGCAAGAGAAGTTTGGTCTGGCTTACTCAGACTGGTACCATCACAGCCATGCCCAGGACAAGAGGTTTAGTAATGAAATGGATGCATGGATGAATATATGGATGGTTAGATGGATAGAATGCTAAGAAGATACATAGACAGATAAACAGATAGATAAATAGATAGACAGATAGATAGAGACCTACCTTAAATGAAGCAGTATTTTTGAGAGTCTTTTCAAGAATGAGACAGTTTGGAAAAGCTAAGCATGAAATACTTGTTAGAAATGTTGATGTCACCTTATTTATTTAATACTATTTGATGACCATAGGTTCATAGATCAGTACTAGGCTAACTGCCCTTGTGGGTCATTTTAAGCCTAGCCAATTACCCCATACAAAAATCAAACCCTGCACCTTGTGTCTGTAAGCTAAACACCTTATCTATTATGCCAACCTCCCATCTGGTCTGGTTTCCCTTTCAGACTTTTTTTATCTTGAAGCTAGGCAATAATAGACTATTTGTAAAAGGGGAATGCAACAGTATAAACAGGAAGGAGCTCATAAGGGAGAGAGAGGAAGGAAAAATAACAGATATATGGAATAAAGAGAGACTATCCATTTTTTGTGGATGATTGAAAACAGGTATCTAGAATTAACAGTTTTTAATTAAGTTGGTAGTGATATAAGTTATGGATGTTAGGGAGTGAGAAATGGACATTTTAGACAATGTCCATGTGGTAGTCGAATTGGCACCACAAGCAATGAATAATAAAACTATGAGTAAAAGATGTGAGGTAGAGAGGCTCACAGGATGAAATTAGGGTAAATAAGAGAATTAAAGAAGGTGAAAGATTGGGAAGAATGTTACGATACAATAGAAGTACTGCAGATGGAAATGCGGAGGTTAGTGAAGGAGGTGGGTAGGGTTCAAAGTAATGAGATAAAGGAACAATAAAAGAGAGGATAGAATGGAAAGAAATTAAATTGGAATTTGCTGATCCAAAGGAGAGACATAGTAGCACCACTGGGGAAGTGCTATGAAAGAAACATTTTAGCAACCAAGAGGGGAGGATGTAGTATTTCTTAATGGTTTCATAAAATAAAAGTTAAATGAAAAGTGAAGGGATTCTTACAGAAGACTTTTAACTAAGTAAGAAATGGGGGGGGGCTGCCAAGATTAGTATAAAATATAAGCAAAAAAGTTCTACCTAAGTGAATAGAGAGAGTAGAAAACCCTAGGAATTATATCCCTGTTAATCTACCAAATGACTACCTACATAATCGGTTCCTATTTAACTGGCTGAAAGCTGTATCAAGTAGGACAAGAGGTGACACTAGAAGGTTCTTTGTAGCACTGGGTGGAAGTAGCCATGTGGGTAGCATGCCTGCTAGTCAGCATATTATTAATTTAAAAAAGCATCCTTTCAAGTAAGTAAAGCTACACCTATTTAATAGTGGGCAAGAACGGTGACTTAGTGGTTACGATCTTTGTCCCTTAGCTCCAGGGTTTTGGCATCAATTCTGAACCCCACTCACTGTTTGTGAAGTGTTTTCATGTTTCACCCTTGTATACATGGGTTTTCTGTGGGTATTCTAGCTAGTTTCATCTCATATCCCTGAGGCATGCTGATTCATTATCTGCATAAACATTATTCAAATATTTCACCAGTACCCTTACACTTGGGGCTCAGATCATTGCTGAAAAGGGTATGAAGACCAATTCAGTTACCAAATACATTATTTAAATGCTATATACAGCTTTCATAACTACACCAATGTTATAAATGCCCAATGTGTTTGAGAAAATGTCATACTTGTTACTCTCTGTAGTAACATTTTAATACAATTTATGAAATAAAATTTGCCTCATTCTTTCTATGAACAACATCAGTACTAACTAAACAATAATCCATGACCGGGGTACTAACTAAACAATAATCCATGACCGGGGTACTAACTAAACAATAATCCATGACCGGGGTACTAACTAAACAATAATCCATGACCGGGGTACTAACTAAACAATAATCCATGACTGGGGTATTAACTAAACAATAATCCATGACTGGGGGTGGGTATCACAGGATTTACATAAAGTCGGTGTTGTTTGACCATGATGGTAAAGCCTGAAAATTGGTAAATCATATGATACCCCAAACCAGTCATGGATTATTGCTATTATACAATGACATTATTTAAGAACAGAATTGATTATTTTTCATAGATAATGTCATTGTACAACAGGACATAGGTGTTCTTTGGCTTTCTGTGCTGAAAATTGATATAATGCGCACATGTATGGAACACACATCCACACACTTGCAGAATATATCAGCCCAGTGCAGAAGATGGAAGAGAGAATAGCATTTTGCTCCTCTATCTTTTCTTTTTTTAATTTAAGCTGATTGTCTTAGGTTTTGCACTGTTTCTTGGTCTGATGCTGCTGAGTCATAACGTGATATAATACTGGCCACCTCCTTCTGTTTTACTTCACTCCAGCACTTAGCACAGACGATTAAAGCTGTGAAGTGTTAGTGAGCTGATTTCTGTGGTACTGTTTGGTTTCCAAAGACTTCATTTGTTTAATTGTTTTAAGTTGAGCAAGGTACATAATGAAACAGTGGTTTGGTCCAATTTGGAAGTTGTGTCAGGCTCCTTAAATGTTCTCCATTTGCAGGCAAGTTAAGTTTCTGTGCTGCAGGAGAAGCATTCTTTTGCATTGTTTTGGTTCAGTTTTCATGTTAAAATACTTTTTTTTAAGTTGGATTGTTAGTGTCAGACATGGTGTCTTAGTTTGGAGGATGTTTCAATTAAGAAGCTTTTTTTCAGTACTATGAGAGCACATTCTAATTCATAGTTGGGTCATTTAAGAATACTTCAGCATCTGGAATTGTTTGTATTGCGATGCACTCAATTGGTGATGAGCTGATATAGTAAAGTATTAGTTCTAACACATAACAAATTACATAGTTTAAAATACAGATCAGTGGACAAAGATCAAGATCCTTTTTCTAACCCATGGATACAACAGTATTGAATGTAAGCATATGCATACCACCCTTTTTAGCAATTTAATTTTTCCCAATTCCTACTTCCTCTAGAATGCTAGAATAAATTTTACAGGAAGTACAGCTATAAAATATCTACAATAATGATGTTTTTAGTACTGTTATTGTGCTATTTTGAAAGGACTCATGTTTTGCCCTTTATTATGCATGAAGAAAGAAAATCTCATTAGTAGTCATAATAACTTGAAGTGGACCAAGTTTAAGACATAACTACCTATTAGAACATTGGTTCTTTAGTAGTATAAAGACAAAGGGTATAATTTTATAAGTCCAGATTCCACTAGGCAAACATTTCAGTCTATTCACATTTTTGGGGGTGGTTTGGAGAGAAGTAATCAAATGGGAAAAACATACTTTTCACTAATATTCAGCCACTTCTTGTTCCCTTCTTATATAATATAAGGTCTGTATTTAACTTTGCTTAGCACAAAATAAGTTATTAGACAGTTATCACAAAAATGTGTGCTTTCATTTGAACAATATACACGTTTCTTACATGTTTTTTCCCTATTTTGTCATTAATAATTTGTTCACTTATGGAAGCCAGAATTATACTTATGACTTTTCAGTAAGTCTGTCAAATTCAAGTAGTAAAAGCGCATCTAAAAACTTGCAGTATATGCCCTTGCAACTCCCCCTCAAATAGCACCCACCCCTTCCACCCACTACCTTTCTCTGCACCCCACTAACTACCTTGATAATAGCTAGCTCAGCTGCTCTTTAACCTAACTACTTACTATACAGTAAGAATTTCTTATTGCAACAGTTGATAATGTCTGTTATGTACCTCACAAACAACTTGTTTCAGTTGTCTACTGATGAATTATGTTCTACATCTGTAACTATGTTCAACATCTGTCACTACGGTTTAAACTTCTATTTATGCTCTACAGCTGTTTTACAGCTTTGTTTTAATCTTGAATTATGTTCTACAGCTGTAACAATGTCTATAATTTTTTAAATGATATGTTTCTCAAATTGTAAAATGTCTGTAACATTTGAATGTGGAGCTTTTCTCCCCGGGCCGCTTCTGAAAACGGACTCGAGTCCAGTCGGACTCTCCCAGTTAACGCATGTAAATAAATAAATAGAGAACTGTGTCTTGCTGATCTTGGGTGTTATAATACAGTGCTGTCATGGCACATGTCATACATTTTATTTGTAGGCTACATTGATACTATGCTTAGTTTTAACTTCCCATAATTTCTTAAAATCTGAAACAGAAAGCATTTAATTAAAACCAAGCACTCTAATGACAAATGCTCCAGCATGTACATGTACTGTGATATTTAGTGTTTCAGAAGATCAAGCCATATATTTCTTTTAGATTACAGTTCTGCATGCTTTGTATTTGGGATTTTACTTCGATACTGACTTTCCCATCTTTTGCATTACTTAGTATGTTGCCTGTCTACACCAATTAAATTACATTGCTGAAAGCAATTGACTATAACAATAATTTCATGTTAAACCTGGAGCATTCCAGACTGGGGAAATCGTATGATTAGATGTTTTATAATAATCCTCCGTTAATTGTAGATTGCATATAACTAGATGTAATAAGAAAACTGTGGCTAACCTTTCTAGGACAGAAAGGGATAGCTAGCTATGCATATGAAATGCTTGATTTTTACCATCAAATGAGTATATATATGTAGAGAATTCACAGTAAAAACTGTATCTAACAGGTAGGGAAATGGTAATGCCTTTAGCAGTCACTTACTGATAGTTATTTATATTTCTGTACAACACACATGTGACAAAGGAAACTTGTATTAAGATTTTTCATATATGTTGTTTATCTTTTCGGCTTTTCCCAGTTAGGGGACACCAGAGCAGAACTCCGGTCTGCTAATTATTGGCAGTAGATTTTTATGGTGCAGAGTTGCCAGCCCGACGCCCAACCTTCAGCGAAGGCATGCCCATTCACACATGTCTTTCGAAACACCACTCAACCACAGGGAGGACATACAGACTCCACACAGAAGGCGCTCCAGCCGAGAATCGAACAGGAGAATCTCTTGCTGTGAGCCAACAATGCTACCACTGCACCACCGTGGCTTTTCTATTTTTTATATATTTTGTTTACTGGGGTAGTGATGCTTTTATTGGCTAATGACATAAATTCACTTGTATACTGAATTTGATAATAAGTTTCAGTTTCATCACTGTAACAAATGGGGAGGGAGCAGAAGACATTTTGGTTAATGGACAGCAACAGTAAAAATGAAACAATATACACCCATTCATAATACTGTGAAAATATTAGCAATGACTTTCTACAGTTCCTTTTACAATATTATGGCACAGCATATCAGGACTGGTTATGTAATGATGCACGGTCATGCATGTCACATACTAACAACAAATGCAAATATAATAAAGACGTCTTTTAGCAGTTAAACATTCAGTGGTTTTATTTCACAGTTTTTAAAAGGGGATTACTCCAGTTTTATAAAATGCAAGGTACAGTACACTGTATTCATCAGCATTTCATGTTTCAACCATCAGAATCAGAATGTAAGGCTGAAAAAAAATGAGAAATGAATTCTAGCATGTTGGTATCCTGTTGTAGACAACTGGACAAAAGATGAAAGCAATCTATATGTTAAACGAGTTTACTCTACTGAGAATATTCCTTCATTATTTGTTAATGTTTTATGCCCTACCTGGAATGCATGAGGTCAGGCACCAGCTATGGAAAGTTATTTCTGTCATCATAACTTCCAAGTAAGCGACATTCAGTATGAGACATACATAAAACAACAGTTTTCTCATGTTTACAGATATAACTATTGACTGCAAGTCATCAATAAAATTATTATGTGTTGCTTTTTTAACTACTTCATTTCTTAGAACTTAAAATTTATTTTCAATGTTTGCTTAAACATACACCCTTTCTGCAGCCTGGCAATTATATAATCAGCTCCAAGCTTACTGCAACATGGGGACAGAGAGAAATCCTCATACAACACTTATTATTGGTACACCTTTCTAGTTCCTGAAAGCTGCAGTTTAAACACCAAGTCTTCTATAAATTGACCAGCATGGCCTTTAATATTATCTACAAACCAACTGGTTGACGGCTTATTGTGCCTGCTTATTTGAACTTTTTTTTCTAAAACTGGTGCACTTTGTTTGCTGTAGCATAGACTAGGTTCAGATCTGCTGAATCTAGCACTGTTTGCATAACCTGAGCACTAAACCAGGCCATCTTTTGTTGGAGAGGGTTCCCCTGCACCTTAGTGGCAGAAGTGTGCAGTTAGAGCTCATCTGATTGAAGGTTTCTTGAACAGGGATCAGTGGTGAGCTTTTTTATTGGTTAACTTGTTTAAATCACTTTGCTCTTGTTTGCTACATAAGTAAATCCAAGCCATTGGCTGATCTCTGCAAAACTTTAGTAGAATTTTTCACCGTATATTGCACTTTTGAAATGTATTTTTACCATATCACTGCTCATTTGAACCATTTTTGCACTTTGTTTGCTGTAGCATAGACCAGGTTCAGACCTGCTGAATCTAGTACTGTTTGTATAACTTGAGCACTAAACTAGGACATTTTTTTGTTGAAAAGGGTCCCCCTGCACCCTAGTGGCAGGAGTGTGCTGTTAGAAGTCATCTGATTGAAGGCTGCTGAAACAGGGCTCAGTTTTTTGAATTTTTATTGGTTAATATGTTTAGATCAGTTTGCACTTGTTTGCTACATAAGCACCGCATCTGTGCATTGCACATTGCCAAGCAGTGGAGGGCAACATTGGTGGCTATAAACACAATCACTTTTGCCTGCACATTTTCCCTTAGTACTCTGCTGGTGCTTCATCAGTGACTTCTCATGATTGTCCCTCACTAATAGGTGATACATTCAGCAAACCTCCTGAGGTACCAACACAGATCCTACCCACTAGCCCTTTGCATTTTTTGTCCACTTTTCCTGTCCTTTACTTTAGCTGATCCTTCCTGTTCTCTCCCTGTTTTCTGACCACATCAACTTACCTAGCGTTATGAACAGACAATTTAACACAAATTTTCCAGCCAGCCTGGTTGACATGGGAATCATGTACACCAACAACCCACTTCATCTGGTCCACACAAATTCATTATGTGAGAGATGCGTCTATATTAAGAACATAGAATCCAGGGTCTCTCGCTCACCAGTCAGTTTATCTAATAGTAAACAGGTTGTCAGCATGGACACCTCACCCCCTGCCCCTACCAAACCAACAACATATAAACCTACATATGCAGAGGTCCTTACAAGAAGCTTACCTAAATATCAGAGACCTCCCAAACACAAACACAAGCATGCTTCACATAAAACATCATCTACAGAACACAGTACACATAATATATCACACACTAGTATCTCATAAGTCAAGCCCCTAAGGCATAACACAAAAACAAACATCTTAGTCATAGGCGACTCAATTGTAAGACACACAGATGTCCCTCTCACCAGGCTGGATAAGAAAAAGGTCGCAGTCAGCTGTCTGTCAGGTGCCAGGATCCACCACATCACACATGCACTCAAGTCTGTCAACAACAGGCACTGTTATGATGCCATCATAGTCCATGTTGGTGTGAACGACTTGAGCTGTACCTCACTGGACTGTATGAAGAGAGACATGACTGAGCTCTTGGATTATATGTCTCAGGCAGGTATATCACTAGCCTTAAGCAGCATGTTATCTTCACCTAGCATGATACCTCAGTACAAACAAAAAATGATTGACTTCAACAATTGGTTTAGCTTCTGGTGTCATTCGTAAAGGATCCAATATGTGTCGGTCTGGGATGACTTGATGCTTTGCCAGAGATGATCACCCTCTTTTCCCCTGGGATTTCAGTTACTTGCTAAGGCTCTTGCCATCCCTCTAGTGCCTTTTTAAGGCAATGTCACAAGAACAACATTCCTGACATAAAAACACCCTCTAAAAACAACCTCAAATGCTAGGAGTCTAAACCAGAAACTGCACTTACTGGAAGCAGTCCTCACCATGGAAGATGCTGATATTTGTGCAGTCACTGAGACTTGGTTTAAGGCTGTGGGCAGCACCCCAGCTATACCAGGTTACATTGTCTTCCACAGATTCAGACCACAAACTGAAGGTGTGAGAACTAAAGGAGGTGGTGTATTAACATTCATTAAAGATAAATACACATCTAGACTGGTTAAACAGCATGATTCCCTTGAATTACTTCAGGTGCAATTGACTGCAGGTAAGAGCCCTCTTCAGGTCATTGCCAGCTATAGGACCCTCTCCATGAATCAGGACATCCACTCAGCCTACTTAGATCTACTAGAGTCAATCACGATACAACCAAACACCCTAGTTTTGGCTGACTTTAATTACCCATCCATAAACCAGGTAAATTATACATGTTCTAACTCACTTACCAAAGGTTCTGGACTTCGTTAACTCCAATGCCTTGGACCAGCTGGTTGACACAACCACAAGGAGGTCAAACATCCTGGACCTGGTGCTCACCAACATGGAGGACCACTGTACCATCCTCAGTGTGTAGCCATCCCTGCTGAGATCTCACCACAAACCAGTCTCGCTAGAAGTAGCTGTAACTCAAGACCCCCCCCCCCCCCAGCAACAATTAGACAAAAAAACTTCTCCAAGGCCAATTACAGCCTCTTATGTGATGGCATAAATAGCTTCATAGCTCCTCCCTCCACTGATGGAACAACACCTATGCTGAGTTATACACCAGTGCTTTATACAAGCACCTGCACAATTGGATTGACTTTGCCATACCTGATAGAACCAAAGCAAGATCTTCAAGGAAAAACAAACCTGCCTGGTGGACAACTGCCATAAACAGGCTATATAACAGGAGAAAGAACTTGCTGTCTAAGAGTAAGAAGGAACAGTCTCAAAACTGGAAACACTCTCTCCTCAACTTAAACAATCAAATAAGACTCCTAGTGAAATCCTCTAGTGCTAACTATGAATCCAAACTGGCTTCCCTAAGGATAACCACAAGGGGTTCTTTAGTTACATCTATAACCTCAAAGGTAAGGCCCAGAATTGCTCTGAACTCATAGTTAATGGTACTACATATACAGAACCTGTGGATATAGCAAACCTCCTGGCTGAATGGTTCAGTGAAAACTTCACTACCCTGTCCCCGCCACATATATCCCAAGGCATCAATAACACCTATCCCCCACCCAGTATCTCCAAGGAGTCAGTCTTACATGCCCTCTCCAAGGCCAAAAACACAGCCTCTATGGGACCAGACAACATCCTGGGCTGTGTTCTACATGTCAAGCGGAGATCATGCCTGTTAAACTTGATGGACTTCTTCAAGACCGTCACCAAGCCCTAGATGAGGGCAAATCTGTGCATATGGCCTACCTAGACTTAGCCAAGACCTTTGACACAATCCGCTAGTAAGGCACTATTGACAAACTCAACCCATATATTGTCAGGTGGGTTGCAAACTGGCTCACTTATAGAACTCATAATGTCAAAATAGGGGACTCCACATCCTCCACCAGACCCGTAGCCAGTGGTGTTGCACAGGGATCAGTTCTGGGACCCCTACTATTTGGAATGTACTTCTCCAAAGTACAGGCTAAAACTAAAAGACTGTGAATGACAAAGTTTGCTGATGACTGCAAACTGGGAGTGATCATTGAAACCCCTAGCAATGCCAATATCCTGCAAGAAGGTCTTGCGCAAACTAATGACTGGTGCCAAAGTCATGGTCTTAAACTTAATGCAAAAAAATGCATTATTTTCCCCTTCAACAAGGCTGATATTCCTGCAAACTACCACAACAGTAGCAATACCCTAAGTACACAGTCAGTGGTGAGAGATCTGGGCACACAGGTTGACAGCAACCTTAACTTCGATCACCATGTCTCCACACTGGGAAGAAGGGCATTTTATATCATTCATCTCATAAGTAAGGCCATTGCCTCCAGAAAAAAAGAAGTTATAACCCCCCCCCATACTCTTCCCCTCATCAGGCCAATAACAGAGTACAATGCTCCCTTTGGTATGTTCCTTTCCAAACACCTACAGCAATTGGCAAGCCAACAAAGGTTACTTACAAAGATAATTCAGGGACTTCAAGATCTGTCTTATGCGGGCAGATTGAAATCAATGTCACTTTACTCTGTGTTGTACAGACTGCTCAGAGGTGACTTGTGCCTTGCAATACAGAGCAATCTCTGATCTAGCCTTAATGGAAATGCTGCACATTTGCAAGTCAAATGGCACGCGGGTCACTCACTCAAAGGACCTTAACCTGGTGTGTGACATCAACAGAACCTGCTGGAGACATAGATTTGTATCACAGAGTTTGCCACACTTTTGGAACAAGTTTCCTATTCATGTTAAACAAAGTGCCTCATTGGCACTATTTAAACGCAATTTGGACAATTGGATGGGTAACTGAAAATTCACCCCAGGGGTTCTACCTGTGTCTCTCTTGGACAGGGGCAATAGGTGCTGATTTTAGTGTCTGCTTGAACTAGACACCCTTGGGAATATGGGTTGAACATGGCTTGTAAGGGCCTTGGTGGGGCCATTAGTCTAGTAACCTCCTATGAACCATATAGCCCTGCATAATATAGCAAGTACTTCCCCCCACTATACCCTACATGCCTAAATTCTCAGACCAGGTTTCATAAACATTCACCAGAACAGAGCAAAGCTTTCTGCTAACTTTGTCATTTTTATGCTGTTCTGCAGAAGTGGGATTCAGAGACATGCATGGTGCTAACCCCATTAAATGCTCATACAAAAGTCTATGAATCACCAAATCACCAGCTGAGCACTTGGAATAACTGCAGATGATACTCCATTGAACAGGCTTTACCCACACAGTGCTGAGATATGTGGATACAATTCTGCTGTGCTCCACTACCAAGATACAGGGGTCACAGAGTGTGCAGCTAATAACCACATACTCTTGCGTTGCTCTGCTCAGATGATAAGTAGCACAAACTATTGAATTATTAAATTCTTCAGCCACTAAGGTGTTGTAGTCATGCATGATGTACAAGGGCCTAATGTATATAGAAATACTTGTGTCTCTTACATTTGAGTCACTGCACAAAGGAGCAGCACCATTTTCTAAGTTTATTTCTCCTTGTGTACAATTCATCCAAAGTGTTAAGGGTTTTCTAAGTCTGTGATATAATCAAAGCTAGAAACAGACAGCTGAGCTATTCTGTACTAAAGATAAATATAGCAAAAATAACACCAGCAGCCATAATGTTGTAAAAAATGTTATTCTAAAATGTAGACAAGCTTTACTCCAATAAATATGGTGATTTCATATGCTGTTTTAGATACCCATGTGATCTGGTACTTTTTTATTTCACCTTTAAGTTTATTCAGGTAGATTGTGGAGCAAGACAGCAATACATGGGGACAGATGTTCATTTTGTGTGTATTATGTTGCACAGATATATTTTTAATTATTATGCATTTTTACAGGTAGAGATAGATATATTGTGCATAATTTTGAACAGATACTGGACGTATATGTGGGAGATTGCCAGTACTCTCTATGTGTTTTGCAGACTGAGAGGAGGCATGTGTCCATGTGCCAGGAATGTATTTTGGAAGGTAACACAACAATGCAGAGTGCCACAGTTGATGGCTGCCAATCAGTCCATACTTTTGCAGACAGAGTAAAAGTTATGCCCACATTCTCACCTTTACATCGAATACTTAAGGGTGCATCTTGTGTACCCCATGTCTGTCATTTTCATACACAGGGTATCAAGGTACAGTCAAAGGGCTGGACTTCCAGGTTGTGAACACGAGTGACATCTTTGTTGTTTGCAGATTATGTTGTCCTATTAACCTCAAGTGACTGTTGCCTCAAGTCTGCAAGGCAGTAGTTCAATGCTGAGTGTGGGATGAAAATAATCACCTCCAAATCAGAGGTTATGAATAATCACCTCCAAATCAGAGGTTATTGTTCTTTCCTGGAGAAAAGTGAATTGCTGTCTGCCGGTGAGGAAAGCCAGTTTAAAAAAATACTTGTAGCTATAGACTCCACCAAAATTAAATCTACAAAACGAAGAAATCATGTAATATTATTTTATTCTAGTGTAAAAACTCAGAAAAGAAAAATCAGAAAAATTACCAATACGTTCAGTCTGAAAAGATCATGCGAGATGATTGGTTTCAATGAAGATCACTCACAGTATGGCATAACTAAAGCAAACCGTTAATAATTTAAACTTTTCACTTCATATCAATAATTTGTTGGGAATTCTACAAAGGAGATAAACCATTGCCCAAAAAGACATATTTTGGCAGATGCACACCAGTGAAGATACCCCCAACTCAAATCAAACCACAAAGGTTAGCAATCTTCAGAAAATCCATCCAGATCATAAATCTGATTCCATAAGATATGGACCAAGACAAGCACTGTAACAAATTCATAGATTAGTGTTACTAGGTTCATAGGTAAGTCATAGGCTAGCTGCCCTTGAGGGCCATTTAAAGCCTAGCCAGTTCCCCTTTTTATGTTCAAATTAACCTATGCCATTTGATTATAGATCAACCTTACCCATCTTGAGGTTGATAATTATATATTACCCCTAATGAGAATAACTACAATCATATCATACATAATTTGAGGGGACACATACATGGGAATAAAGCATTTAGGAGCTGCCTCTGTCCATTAGCAGTACATGGGGGTGTCCTGGGGTAAATTTTCTGTTTCCCATTCATGTATACAAGGTGTGAGTGAGTACAGATAGGGATGAACTTTGTTTTATGTGGATGGAGAGTGTTCCAGAGCAGTGGTATCCCCTGCGAGATATACCTGTCCATCCAAACCATTCTGTTGATATTGCAGAACACATTTATATCCCTAGACTAAGTATTTCTGATGACATTTGACTTGCTGATGTGTAGGAAATCCATAGGTACTGGGATGGAGAATGTCCAGTTTGTAGGATAGTATATTGACAGGGGTTTGAGTTGGTCATGTAAGACATGTTGTTTTGGCCTTGTGTCCTTTTTTAGTAAGGTATCTCTGTGGGTATTCCAGTTGTTGCATGTGTTTCATGTGGCCGGATAGATACATGCCAAGGGGCATTATATTCAGTGATTGACCCAATGAGGGCTGAGTAAAGGGGGGCAATAACATCCCTAGATCTTATTTATTTGTTTATTGACATTTGATTAACAGGAAAGTCTGACTGGGTAGAAGCCCATTTTCAGCAGAGGCCTGAGGAGAAAAGCTCCAAATTATTACAAAACATTTTAAGGACAATAATTTTACAATCTTCAGAAATAAAGCAAAAACATCTGCAGATTAAATAATTATAACAAATTAGACATAATATAAAAACATTGGTTAAGAATTGATACAAGTTATATGCCAATCACTTAACATTTAGAGATATTTTAGACAGTTGTTAGAGAAATTAAAGGTAAGTTAGTTTAATACAAACAGGAAGAACAGGCTTATGGTATGTTTAGAGAAAAAGTCATGGAAGAGAATTAGATAGCAGTAAGGATGTAAGTGAAGAAGGGAGAGTAAGGAAGTATAAGGAATGAAAAGGTACTTGTTCACATTTAGGGATATATTTTATCCTGGTTTTGAGCAAGAAGAGAGACAGGTTTTAGCTAGAAAGTCTTTCAGAGTCATTTTGAAGGATGGGAGGGAGGTTATAGGCCTGATGGATACAGGTAAGAAGTTCCAGACCTTAGCAACCTTGTACAAGTACAGACAGTGAGCAGCAGATTTGCTAGGTTTGTAGACCAGAGTTTTTGGTGACTAGATCATAATAACCAACTGGGAACATAGTTGTGTAGAAGGTTTTTTAGTGCTGGACAGCCAGATGGAGGTAAAAAGTTGTGTATATTTATTTATTTATTTTATTTATTTGCATTTGTTTACCGGGAAGGTCCACTGGGTCAAAGGTACCCTTTTTCAGTGGAGGCCCGGGGAGGAAAGCTCCACAATAAATAATACATACATGGAATAGAAAAACATTAAGAACAATAATTTAAAAAATAATGCACACATTTGAATAGTAAGCAATAACAGAGTAGGGTACTACAACAACATGTATCACAGTATTTTGTTTTAGCACAGTCAAACACTACCTTTCTACTGAGGAATGGAGTGGCAGGAGAGAGAGATGAGTTCAGGTTATGGGTTGTGAGGAGCTAGCCCAAGAGCAAAGCCATTTGGAGGAGAGATGATGTCTCAAAGATTCTTTGAAGATGGAGGTGTTACTAGTGGATCTGAGCTGGGGAGGGAGATAGTTCCATAGTCTAGCAGTTGAAATGGAGTGGAGCATTTGACCAGCTGAAAGGTTAGGTTTTTGTACTTGTAAAAGTATTTGATTTTCAGAGCGGAGTGGTCTGTTAGGGTGGTATAAGGTAAATGGGGAATAAAGGGAAGGACAGGTAGATGGCTTGAATATTAGTTTGTGGGCAGTTGTTAGTTATATGTATGTAAGATGATGAGGTAGTTCCAGCCAGTTTAGTAGTCACAGAGAGGAGCAGTTGTGAGAGGAGTGTTGTCTGTTTGTGACAAACTTGGCAATTTTATTGTAGCATGAGTCTAGTTTGGATTTAAGACTGGCCTGCATGTTGGTGAAGAGAGGAGCCCCATAAAAAGTGATGGGAGCTAGAAGGAAGAGACAATGGATAGTTTGGATGAGTCTGGAGGAGTAATTTAGGAAAGTTTTGTGATGCTATAACATACCTAGTTTCTGGTCTATTTTTTTAATATTGCTATGTATGTGCAAGTCGAAGGTTAAGTGTTCACCTATAGTGACCCCTAGGAGTTTAGTATGTTTGACTACTTCAATGGCAGTGTTATCTTGGGAGAGAACAGTAAAAGAGTCTTTGTTAATGATAGTGGACTTCTTAGGGGTAAATAGTATTAATTTGGTTTTCTTAGGGTTTAAGGCAAGGTGTTTGTTAGCCATCCATATTTTGGTGGAGCTAAGAGCTGTCTGGGTAAGTTTCAGGAGTTCAGGTGAAGAACTAGCAGTGCAGATGATAGTGGAGTCATCTGCATATTGTATGACTGCACTGTGAGTTAGAGTAGAGTGAAAGTCATTGATAAAAATCCTGAACAGCAGAGGCCCTAAGATGGATCCTTGGGGAACTCTAGTGGTGGTGTTGAGGAAAGCAGAGACAGAGTGTAGCCATTTTGTAGCTTGTTGCCTGTCTGTGAGGTAGTCAGTGAACCAGTGTAGGGTGGAAGGAGAGATTCCTAAGTTGGACAGATTCTTTAGAAGAAGAGAATGAGAAATAGTATCAAAGGCTTTGGAAAGGTCAAGAAGTAGTGAGGAGACAAGTTTCCCGGAGTCCCTGGCCCGGTTGACAGAGTCACAGAAAGATATAAGAGCTGTAGTTGTACTATGCCCAGGCCTAAAACCATGCCGGGTTGGTGACAGTAGGTTATTGCTGAGTATGAAGTTTTGGAGCTGGTTGTGGATACATTTTTCCAGGATTTTTGAGATGGGAGAAAGAATGGCAATGGGTCTAAAGTTGGTGATGTCTGTGTTATTACCATCTTTGTGCAGTGGGAGGATGAATGCCTTTTTCCAAATGGAGGGAACATAAGACTCTTTAATGGACCTATTAAAAAGTAAGCTGACAGGATAGGCAATGGAGTTTGCAGCTATTTGAAGGAATTCTGGGGGCAGGTCATCAGGGGCAGTAGTACAAGGTTTTAGTTTGAGAAGTAGTTTTGTTACAGTGCCAGTAGGGACAGGTGCTAGAGCAAAGTTATATGAGTGGGAAAAGGAGGTATTGGTAGATGGGGGCTCATATGGATTAGGCTGGTTAAGAGGGAAATTGGTGGTAAGATTATCTATGGTGTCTATGAAATATGTGTTGAAGAGTGTGGCTATTTCGATGGGGTTTTCTTCTGGGGTTGGGCGGGGGTTATTGTTTGATCCAGGAGAAAGTAGGTTGTTAATCAACCTCCAGAATTGTTTTGGGTTGTTTTTGTTTTGGTGTTGTAGATTATAGTAGTAGTCTTTTTTATCCTTAAAGACTAAGCGCTTTACTTGGTTGCAAAGGTTTCTATAGGTTAGAAGATCAGAGGGATTTTTGTGCTTGTGTCACAGCTTCCAGGCTTTGTCTCTGGAAGCCATGCTTTGTTTGGTTGTGATTGTCAGCCAAGGAGCATGCCTGGCTTTTATGCGTTTTAGCCGGGGGGGGGGGTGAGGTTGTTTAAGATGTTAAGGAAAGTAGTATTGAAAAATTCAACTGCTTCTTCAAGGGGGAGTAGTTTTCAGGGATCCCAGTTAATGCTTTTTAAAGTGTTGTTAAAGGTTATGGGGCAAAAATGTGATAAGTTTCTAGTGTTTCTAAGTTGATGTCTGTTTAAGGGGGATGTGGTTTTATGAATTATATAGGCAGGTGAGTGGTCACTGATGCTATTTGGGAGGGTTCCTGTGCCGGATATTTTATTGGGGTCGGAGACCACGATCCAATCTAGGATTGTCCCAGTGTTGTTGTTTCTGTTAGGTCTGGTAATATCAGTGATAAGCTGGCTGTAGTTATGTAGGTTGATATTTGTTGGGGAGTGTTGTTGGGTGACATCTAACCAATTAATATTAACGTCTCCAAGAATTATTGTTTCAGTTGTTGATGTCCAAGCTAAGATTTCCTTTAATATGGGAATATTGTTGCCAGGGGGAATGTAGAGGACAAAGATGCAGACCTTTTTGTTGTTATTAAGTTTTAGGAAGGTTATTAAGATTTCTGTGGTGGAGAAGCTGGGTATGGTTGAGTTATATGGGACTATGTTGAAGGAGTTGGGGTAGATCAGTGCAACCCCTCCACCTTTTTTGTGTGGCCTATCTGAGCGGAGGGAAGTAAAGCCAGGGGGAAGGAATTCTGAGCTTTTTATGTATGGTTTTAGCCATATTTCTGTGGCTGCAATGAGGTCTGGCTTGTTATGTGTTATCCAGGCATGGAAGTTGGGGATTTAGTTTTGAATACTTTGTAGGTTAATTGTAGTAAGGTTTAGAGATTTGTAAGGGCTAGGTACCTTGTGAGATGAGGAGGGAGGGCCTGGGTTGGGATATATATCTCCGCTTAGTGATGGTTTAGAGTATTTAAGTAGGACTGTAATGGGTTCTTTTTTCTTTCTTATGTTTTGGTGGAGGTAGGTGGTGTGCTTTATGTTGTTTTTTTCATTTAGGGGTAGGATTCTTAATTTAAAATTGAGAATATCCTGAGTAGTATATAAGTTACTAGAAATGTTAGAAAATGAGGTGAGAAGTATGGTGTCAGTTGAGTTTGTGGCTGTGAGTTTGTGATAGATATTGTTAATTTGTAATTGGGGTAAGCTGTAGTAGGAAGATTAGTGGTAATAGGAGAGCGAGTGGTGCTAATTTGGTTATAAGTGGCATGGTTGTTGATGAAGGTGTAGTGATTGGCTGATGGTGACTGAGGGGTGGAGTTAAAGGTGAGGGGTGGAGTTAAGGTGAGAATAAATGTAATTGTGTGGGTGGGTGGGAATGGGGGTAGGGTAGGGGAGGGGAGTGAACCTGAACGCAGTGAGGGCAAACAGAGCAGGGCTTCACTGGTCTTGGAGAGATAAGGTAAGTAAAAGAACAATCAGTTGAATGGAGGAATAGGATTTGGTAAATACAGATAGCAAAGTGAGCTAATGTTTGCAAGTGGTCTGAGCAAGAAAAAGAATAAAAGAAAAATGGGGCAAGTTAAGAGGAAAAATAATGTTAGAGGCAAAAGGGGGCACTTACAGAGTAGTTCTGATGACAGGTTAGCAGCACGCTTGATTCAGAGTGGCAAATTATTGAATAAAGTATGTAAACATAAGCTTTAAAATACTTAAGGGCAGTACATATAACATTCAATTTATAATATGTCTATACAAAATTGCAGAAGGGAATTCAAATGAGACCACTGGTAGTCAGTGCAGCTGAAATGTATGAAATCTCCAAAGAGGAATCACAGGGCACTTAAATGCAGGCAGCTGGACAAGGGAGAAAGCAGGACTCAGTATCAAAAAACAAAACTGGTCTAGCCTAGAATTGAAAAGATAGAGGGTAAGAGAGAGGGTGAGAATGTGAATGGAAAAGAGTGGGCAGCAGCATATAAAAGTCTAGAATACCACGAAATTAAAATTAAAAATGTAATACAGGCTTAATAAAGCTAAACCAATAGGTTTGTAACAAGCAAACAACTAAATTCACAGAATGCAATGTAATAGAGGCTTACAACTACAAAATGAGCAGGTTTGAACAAAACAAACACTTTGATATCCACTGTAAAGGCTAAGAACAAATTTAAGTAGGCTAGTTGTCTAAACTGAAAGTAGGATCACAAAGCATTCAATGTAGCTGGCATTTAGGTACACCAGATAGATTCTCACTAGCTTATTACACAAAAGTAAAACAATACTGCAGTAGTTACGTACAACTCAGACTACTATAACAGGGAAATCTTAATGCAGTGAAATAATGTCAGAACCTAAGTTAATTGCGGTTAAGGGGTTCAAACAACTAGCGACACTATAAACATTGGCTAAGACCATGCAGACATGCAGTCGCTAAACACAGTCAAGGCAAGTGGCTGTAAATGGCTGTATGCATTGGAATTAAGATGCAGAGACACAGTCGCTACAGATGCAAACAGTAATGCAGTCACTATATGTCACTACTAGTATGTCGGTATATGTTAGTTCATGTTTCAGTTCTAACCAGTTTAGGCTTTTCAGTGCTATACAGCGGTGGATTCTTCAGGGGTATGTGCGGCAAATATGGCAATTTTGCTATAGCATTGTTCAAGTTTTAATTTTTTGAAGCCTGGAGGTGAGTAAGGATGGGAGCACCATAAAGAAGACTGGGGAAGAGATAAATAGTAGCAAGTGTTGTTTTAGTTGCATCTGTGAGAAAGCCTTTGGCTATGTAAAGCATCCCTCATTTTTGATGACTTTTTCTTATGCAATTTTGTATATGCAGGTCAAATGTAAGACTGTCTTCCACTATCAGCCCTAATTGTTTGCTATAAAAGTAACTTCAATGATTGTATTATCAAGAGGGAGAGGAGTTTAATTTTTTTTTCATGAGACAGGGACTTGGGGGAATAAAAAAAGTAGTAGTTTCATCTTTTTGGGGTTTAGCATGAGCTGTGAGTTATGAAGCCATCTATCACTGGCTGTTAAAGCTTCCTGAATAATTTTTGTGAAGTATATCATGTTGTCAGATCTGTGTATTTTATTACAGTGGCCTTTCATGTGGAAATATAGAGGGTGTTGGTGAAAATGTTAAAGAGGAGGAGACCAAAGATAGAGCCTTGTGGTATACCTGTGGTGACTGGGAGGTAAGGAGAGAGTGTGAAGTGCCATTTTTTTAACTGATACCTATTGGACAAGTCACTTTTGAACCACAGAAGGGTGGGCTGAGAGAGACCTATTGATGACATTTGAAGTAGAAGTTTGCTGTGACAAACTGTGTTGAAGGCTTTAGACAAGTCTAGAAATAAGGAAGAGACTATTTTGCCATTATCTCTAGCTTTAATGATAGTATCTCTATAGCTTAGAAGGGCAGTGCTAGTACTATGGGAAGGATGGAAGCCATGCTGTGTAGGGGATAGGAGTTCTTCCTGCAGGAGATAGTCTAGCAATTGTTTTTGAATACATTTTTCAAGTATTTTGGTGAGGGGAGATAAAATTGCTATAGGTCTAAAATTAGTATTGCTGTCTGCTGAATTTCCTCCTTTGTGCAGAGGGATAATGTGTGACTTTTTCAAGAGACAAGGAACATGGGGTTCCTGGATTGATCTATTTATAAGGATTGAGACAGGATAGGCAATTCTATAGGCTGCTATTTTTAGGTACTTGCTTGAAAGGTCATAAGCTGAAGAAGATCATGGTTTAAGTTTGTTTTAGAGTAGTTTTATATAGGATGTGGGTACAGGCTTGAAGGTGAAAGTGGATGTGGTGAAATGTGGCTGCTAGGCAGGGTAAGGATTAGATGTTGGAGAATCACTGGTTAGAAATGCTATACTATCTATAAAATAAGAATTGAACTGTACTGGAGTTTTGAGTTGTGAGTTATCGGGAGAGGGATTAGGTTTGAATTTTTGGTCAGGATGTAAGATTTCTTAATGGATGTCCAAAATGTTTTGGGGTTGTGCTTAGCATTATTCTGAAAGTTATTATAGTATAGTTTTTTTATCTCCATTTGTTTGCTATTTAGTATGATTGAGAAGCATTCTGAAGTTTTCAAGATATTGAGGTGTTTTACATTTTTGCCATTCTTTCCATGCATTTTCTCTATCCTGCATTAGCTAGCATGCTACTCTTTTTGGATAGCCAAATTGCATTGTTTTCAGTCTTTTCTTTCTGGGAAGTACAATGCTATCTAGGATATTTAGAGAAGTATTGAATTCAATTACAGCATCATCTAAGGGGAGGATTGTTAGGAAGTTCCAGTTAATAGATAAAAGTGTAGTAGTGAACATTTCTGAGTTAAACTTGGAAAAGTTACATGTTGTGTTATAAATATCATGTTTAACTAGATGTGTGAGATGTCTAGTTGTACAGACTGGGAGATGATCATTGAGAGAGTCTGACCTTGTACCTGTGGTGAAGTATTTGCTAGTGTCTGATACCAGGATCCAGTCTAATAGAGAATTTGATATATTGCTATAATGTGTGAGGCTATTAATTACTTGTGTGCAACCATATAAGCTCATGATAGATGTAGTGGAGTTAGAGTTTAAGTCCAACCAATTGACATTCACATCACCTAGTATTATAGTCTCTGAATTGTTATGGATATCCAATGCAGGATATCTTCCAGTATAGCTGTATTGTCACCAGAAGGGATATAAGGGACAATAATACATATTTGTTTCTAATTGTTTATTTTGAGGAAAGCGACAAGAAGCTCTGCTGAACTGAATTTTGGTGTTGCTTTAATGTAAGTGGAAATGCAGTAGGTATTGGGAAATATTAAAGCAATACCATCACCTTTCCTCCCTATATAATCATTATGGATGATATTATAGTCAGGAGATATAACTTTGGAGTTGTTTATGATCAGTTTAAACCAAGTTTCCATTACAGCGAGAACATTGGGCTTATGTTGGGTAATCCAGGCATGTAGTTCACTGGTTTTATTTCTTATACTTCTAACATTAATGTCAGCAAAAATTAGATCACCAGAGTTGTGGATTGGCTATTTTTGAGTTACAGAAGTGAGTGGGAGAGAATTATCATTGTGTTCATTCTGATAGGTGGAGCCAGGATTAGGGTGTATATCTCATCCTAGAAGGATTTTAGTATACTGGGAAATTATACATACTTGATTTCTGGAGATGATTCTTGCACCAAATGTTGTTTTGGTTTGAGTACAATTAATCAGCTTATATTTGGAATAAAAGTGAGGGGTAATATTAAGTAAAGAGAAAGTAGGAGATGTTGCAAGATATTGAGTCATAATAGAAAAAAAAGATGGCACAGTAGGAGGAGAAGAATACAGGATAAGTTAAAGAATAACAGAATTACATACACAAATCTGTATTTTATAGATGTCAAACAGTGTAGAAGTAGCAATTAAGAAGGAAACAAGAAGTTGCAGGACAGTAGGAGATTCAGTGATGGTGGATTCTGAAAGCTGGAAGAGGATAGGTAAAGAGAAAAGTATTTTCTATAAAAGAAGAGAATACCTTTGTTTGTAAGCTGTGGAATATAGAAGGACATTCTTACAAGAAAGGACACATGTTGGTCAAAACTTAGGTCACTATCCACATAAGTTCCCAAATCCTGAACAACTGGGTCATCTCTCAGGGGTGTATAATTAATGTGGTAGTTCCCTAGGATAGGTGACTTCTCAAAGGATACAATAATGCATTTTTTAACATTTAGTTTCAGTCTATTATTTTGCACCAGTTATTTATTGGGGACTAAACTTCATGTAGGATGGCTAAGTAATTTTGGAATTCAATAACATCTCCTAGCTTGCAGTCATCTGCAAACTTAGTGAGCCAGTACTCTTTGGTATTTGCTTTTACTTTTTATTTATTTATTTATTTATTTTACATTTGTTGACCGGGCTAGTCCAGCTGGATAAATGTCCATTTTCAGTAGAGGCCTCGGGGGGGGGAAAGCTCTACAAAACGCAGTATTATTTATAGTATATGACAGTTTTTACAGATGTAGGTACATTACAGATTTTAGCAATTCCTTACATTTTCTTACATTTCTGCTTACAGAATCTTTATACATATCATATATGGATAGTTATAAGAAGATATTTATAATGACATTAGATTAATATACAAAAGCACTCTCTCTTTATGGTTAACAGAAAAGCAACGAGTGATAAGTATCCAGAGATACGTAAGGTAGTTAGTCAGGGTTAGAACAAGGGCATAACCAATGTGATTTAAGGTATAGTTTCAGTTTGTTTTTAAATAGTGTTATTGAGGAAAGGGAGGTCAGGTCACTGGGGAGTGAGTTCCAGGTTTTGCCCACGGTATTAGAGAACAAAGAGTCACAAGCCATATTGTTGGTTTTACCTATTTGTACAAGTAGTTTATTTGACGAGCGTAGGGTCTTAAGGTTATTGTAGTGGTCGATAAGTTTGGTAAGTATTGGTGTATTAGTAGATTGATACAGGATCTTGTGGGCAACTGTTAATTGGTTAAATAGTAGTAGATTTGGCAACTCTAGCCATCCTAGTTGTTCAAGATTGTAGCAATGATGGGTGCTGAAAGCAGAGCCAGTGGCAAATCTGGCAATATTATTGTAGGAGATAGCCAACTTGTTCAGGCTGTTTTTACACAGATTAGTATATTTAGGAGAGGCATAGAGGAGAGGAGAGATTAAGTGGGTATGGGCAATAGTAGCCCTGGCTAATGGAGCCAGAAAGGGTTTGACCCTAGAGAGGGACCCTATTTTTTTGTTGACTGTTTTTATACTACTGTTAATATGAGCATCACAGTTAAGGTTATCAATTAGTACCCCTAGAAGTTTTGTAGTGGGATCAGGAGATATGATAGTACCATTTTTTTATATAAGAGTAAAGTTAAGTGGGGAGGCCCTACGGGTGGGAGTGAATAGTAAGAGTTTTGTTTTTTTGGGATTCAAGATGAGGCAATGATGTAGAAGCCATTTCTCAACTGTGTTGAACACATTTTGGGTTAGGGACTGTGGGTCTGATGGAGAAGTGGCTGAGCATATTAACGTGGAATCCTCTGCATATTGAATACAGGTAGCTTGAGATATTACAGAATGTAGGTCATTAATAAAAATAAAAAATAGGAGAGGGCCTAGAATGGAGCCTTGAGGGACACCAAGGGCAATGGGTAGGTGGGTAGATAAGTTGTTCTCCCATAGTACAGCCTGCTGTCTATTGTTTAAGTAGGATTAGAACTATTGTATAGCCAGTGCATCTAGTGACAGGTTTTTGAGTATGTTTATGAGTAACTGGAGGTTAACCATATCGAAGGCTTTAGAGAGATCAATAAAGAGGGCTGAGGAAAGAGTGTTATTATTGTGATTTTTGTTAATACAGTCAGAGAAGGATAAGAGGGCAGAGGTGGTGCTGTAAAATGGCCTAAAACCATGTTGGCAGTTAGCTAGTAAGTTGTTTTCGATTAGGTAGTTTAACAGTTGTCTGAATGCATTCCTCCATGATTTTTGCCAGAGGAGATAATATAGTTATAGGTCTGTAGTTTGATAATTCGTTACCACCTTTATGCAGGGGGATAATATGTGAAATTGTCCAGATTGATGGGATAGTTCCTTCAGTAATAGCTCTATTAATCAGGATGGAGATGGGATAGGCTATAGCTTTTGCAGCTTTTTGCAGACATTCTGCAGGTAGTAGATCAGCTGAGGGAGTGGTTGGTTTAAGTTTTTGAATAAGAGTACAGACAAGGGATGTAGGAACAGGTTGAAGGTGAAATGGGGGTGAGCTAGATACAGAAGTAGTCAGATGAGCTGTCAGGAGATAGTTGATTGGCAAGAGATTGGATGGTTTCTGAAAAAAAATGTGTTAAAGGTATTGGCAATTTGTTTGTGACTATCATGATCAGTGCCTAATGGGGTGGGTGTGACGGAATGACCTGGGTGTAAGAGTTTGTTAATGCCTTCCCAGAACTTTTGTGGTTTGTTTTTATGGGCTTGTTGGAGCTGAAAGTAAATGTTTCTTTTATCCAACATTATGACTTTTTTATATCATTTCTTAGCTGTCTAAATTTTAATTGATCAGCAGGGCTTTTAGTAGCACGCCACTTGGCCCAGACTTTATTTCTAAGGAGGATATTTTGTTTGGTTGCTTTTGAGAGCCATGGGGCAGGTTTAATCCTAGTTCTAATTGTATGTGTTGGTGCATGGTAGTCTAAAATGGCTAAGAATTTAGTATTAAAGTATTTTACTGCTTCCTCCAGAGGTAGGTGTTTCAGGGCTGACCAATCACACACCCTTATGTTCATTTTGGAAGATGTCAAGGTTAAAATTTTTGTTGGTCCTTATTGTCCTATAGGTGGTTGGGCTTGGAATGTCACTCTTATATCTGATTATGAAGGTGAGTGAATGGTTGCTTACATCTTCGGGGAGGGTCCCTACCTTGTAAGTTTGGTGATGACTGTTTATGAGGATCCAGTCTAAGGTGCTTTCCTTGTTATTGAGTTTATAGGTCCTTGTGGGGGAGGTAATGGTTTGAGTAAAACCATATAGGTTAATATGAGTAGTAGGCTGTTCAGTGGTACAGCTCCTCCAGATGATATTAAAGTCATCGAATACTATGGTTTCTTGGGGGTAGTTAGTGGAAAGCCAGCTAAGGATATCTTCTAAGGTGTTAGAGTTATTGCCAGGGGAAGATAAACCCAGATGATATAGATGAATTAACATTTATTGAGCTGGATCTTGGAAATAAGGATTTCAGCATTGCTAGCTAGAGGTGGTTTAGAGTCTACAGAGGTCATCTGTAATCCAGATTTGTATAGGATAGCTACTCCCCCACCCTTCTTAGCTTTACGGTCTAGTCTCAAGATATTGTATCTGGGCGGAACAACTTCATTGTATTGTGTTGCTGGTTTGAGCCATGTTTCAGTGAGACATAGGATATCAAATGAATGTACATCCATGAGAGCATGTAGGTGGCAACCTTATTATTTATGCTCTGAATGTTGAGATGGGCTATCAAGAGTGAGTTAGGGGGTCTGGTGAGGAATTGTGTGTTAGAGGGAGTTGGGGTGTGGGGCTCTGTGGTCTTGATTGAATTTGGGCTGGGATTAGTATGTATATCTCCATCTATTAAGGAGTGGAATTGCTTATCTAGAGAGATCTCAGCACAGAACCACTGGTGACTGGTCTCTTTGTAGAGGTAACTTCCTTCTGTTTTGATTTCCTGCATCCTATCTGTGAGCCAGTTGGCAATCCAGCAGGTGACATGAGGTTTATTCCCAGTTTATTTAGCTTTTCTACTATGCCTGAGTGGGGATTTTTGTCAAACGCTTCAGCCACAACAAGGTATGCGATGTGTATTTGGCTTTATCCATTACTTTGGTGACCTTTTCAAAACATCCACCAGGTACCTTAAGCATGACCTACCCTTGACAAATCCAAACTCTGATAAGTCCAGTGATGGGAAATTCAGTATGTCCTAACTGATTAGTTCCATGATAAGTCTTTCCATGGCTTTGCATATAAGGCTGATCAGACATATGGGTCTGTAACAGCCTGGGTCTGTGGAAGGTCCTCCCTTATGTAGGCAAAGCCCAATCACAGTCAAATGGGACATTTGGCAGAGTAATGGATTGTGTCTCCCACCTGCAGCAGTCCCTCCCCCCGCAGCCGTTCTAGAATCCCATTGCTTGAATATAGGATCATAGGTAGGTACTAGGCTATTGACCCTAGGGCCTATATAACCCTAGCCAAAAAGGTATCCTGGCTTTCACCACCCAAGAAAATTATTTTCCTGTGCTCCTGTCGAGCAGAGCCACAGAGGTGATCCCCAGGGTGAATTTCCTATTTCCCATCCAATCACCAAGCTTTTTCTTGAAGAGTGCTAAGTTACCATAGACACTGTTCAAACGTGTCAGTGTGCATACTATTTTCTTCTTTACTTCTGCAGTGATTACAGATATTTGGATTCAACTTAAAACTATTTCAAATTTTGTAGCACAAACACTGATAGCCATTTGCTAAACAAAACAATACAATTTCAGAATGAAAACAGACTTAGCATGAACAGTAAATTTCTCTGCCCTTGAAATGGCATTGGAACCCACATTTAAAGAAAAGGCATCTGGCCAGCCAGTGGCAAATTATGTTTATCTTTGGGTTGTTTTCACACCATAGACCCCTTCTACACATATTTAGGACCATGCATGCATGTGTTCTTTGATTTGTCTTCCTGATTGTATTAAATTATATTCCTTGTATAATAAAGGACCACTTGTTAAAGCGTGTTTTAAACTTGTAGCTTTGAAACAAAATGTATGAACCAATAATGATGAAACTACTCATTTCAGAACATTAAAGCCATAAAGGACGCTCAAACCTCATTACAATCCACCAATATCAGTCAATATGCACAATCCCTTCAAAAGTAAAAGTCATCTGAATAATTCTACATTAATAAAGATCTGTAACTAATGAAGAGACTGCTGCTGGCAAACAATTTTACATTTCAGTCTTTCATTTACAAATTCAGTGTCTGCTGCCCTTGAAGAATAAATTGTCTATGTTACATTAAAAAACAAAAACAAAATTGGTAAGCTGTAATATTGCGATAGGGAATGTCTGGCAAATTGACAAAAGGTTTATAGTTACCAGGAACCTCATCCAATGGAGGACAAACGCAGGAGTGTATCACCCTCATATCCCCTTTAAAGTACACTGCAGTATCAGCAATCCATCTACATGGTGTGGGAGTAGAACCCACAGCTTTCTTCTCCCAAAGGCAGGTATACTTCATATTGTGCTACTAATACTGCTTTCAAATTACATAGCACAAACACTGATGCCCATTTGCTAAAGAAAACAGTTGCACATTGAAAATAGACTTAGCATGAGCAACAATAAATTTCTCTTCCCATGAAACTCACTATTCGATGAAAATGCACTGAAACTCACAATTCCTTGAAAAATGCAGTGAAACTCTTTAAGTAGTCTGGTAGTTGGTGTAGCGGATTCAGGCTCTTGTTTCCCACAATCAAGGTGTATGTTTTGACCCTGACCAAGCTAATTAACTAACCTAAAGCCTGAGCAAGTTATCTAACCTATCATCCCTAACTACAGCATTTTCCACACACACTGTCATTCAGATATGTTCCTGAAATGAAACACTCATCTGAAGAAAAAGAAGAAGAAGAGGACAGGGACCAAGCAACTTTAAATTCCGCGTGCATGGAAAAGAAGAAGCAACAAAAATATGCATGCATTGGCGCACACTGCTTCTCAGGAATGTAGATGTGCATGTTTGCGCAGATGCACAGACATACACAGTGTGAGTTCTTAAAAATAAAATATATATTTTTTTCTATTAAAAATTAAATGTTATGGCAGCCCAGTGGACAAACCCCCCCCCCCAACTGCCCAGCAGGCCCTAGGCAACTGCCTAGGTCTCCTAGTGCTGTATCTGGCTCTGTATGCAGGGGAAAAGACTATAACTATTCTTCATTTGCTTGGTACAAAACATATATGGATGCTGAGATTAGACAGTGTTGTTAGGGGTGTGTCTTTATCTTAATTTATGTTATTTAAGATGCATCTAGGGATATTGGCAGGACTTATCAATGCAGTATTTTGAGCTTTTGATAGCAATTTTAGGACTCGGTCTTGTCTGATAGCTAGAGTCAAACCATTTCAGGTATAATCTTGAAGGAGAGATGGAGGGGAGAGAGGGCTAAAGTTAGAGCTAAATTTATCGGCAAGTAGGTTCACTATATTTTCAGCCTTAACATAGGTAACACCATTCACAATCAGTTAAGTGCATTGCTACATTGTGCTTTTGAGATTATGAACATAACTAAAAAAATGTCTTTTGATTGTCTTTGGCTTGGGTAGTTATTTTAGCCTCAAACTTGGTGTGACATCCCCAGTCTGGGCCAGTAATCAAGGAGCCTGAATCGTCACCACTGAAACTGGATACGGACGTTCACTTGAAATACAAATGGATACACCAATATTTCCATATGCAGACATCTCTGCATTAAGCAAAATTTCCCTTAAGAGCACACAGGGAACCACTCAGTCCAGCATTTGGATCTCTCTATCTGTCTCCCTCTAGATCCTCAATAAGACTCCCCACTGGTACAGCTGTAGGGTTAGGTCCTCAGCCGAGTGTCCAAGCCAAGTCCTCCAGCACCCTCTCTGGGAAACCAGTACTTCATGTCCCTGACCCAAGTAACTGACACACACACATTCTTTGAGATTTAATTTTCACACACACACACACACACACACACACACACACACCTGGGAAAGGCTGGCACAGACTACCCATTCTACCAACTTTGCCCAGACTATAAGGTAGTTTCACTGCCACCGGTCAGTTTCTATAAGGCTCTTAAAAGGGTATCCAATTATACTGAGTAAACTTAATACAAATGGTAATGCTGACCAAATAGTCAGGCTTTAAGGAGTTTTATCACCAAATAAATATGTGCAAATACTCGTAAAACTTAAATCTTTTCTAGAAAGGACCAGCCACAATGAAAAGTTTAAATATATTTAATAATAAATATTAAATAAACATGAAAATACTAAATATCTATTTACAGTAAATACCAGAATTTCAGACACAGGAAATATTAAAAATAACATCGATGGAAAGTTTCACACAGTTATAGAAAAACAGTATTTAGCTAGTCTCACTATCTATTCCTGATTGACTAAAATAATTACTGTTCCTACTTACTGAATAGAGCAAGGCAAGATGGGTGAGTGGTCCTTCTTGTCAGATCCAAGGCAAAATACAGAATGATGCTGAGACTTCAGCCTCCTCTAATATTAAAGCATTATTTCTGTACAGAATGATATCACATACAGTACATTGGGTCATGTGACTCTGTTTCCCACACTATCCCTCATCTTTAGAAGCTACCAGGGTTTAGCACCTATGTGCTACAATGCACACAGCTAGAGCTTTACTCAGATATGGTGCACCTGCTGGAAGTCATAAAACCATTTCACTCTTCCTACAGGAGCTACCAACTATTCTCTAGCCCAGACATTGTGTCTCTGGTTCTATTCAAAACTGTAAGATAACATCTTTATGGCTTAACCCATAAAGTAATTTAATTTCAAGAATAGTTTGCAAAGTCAAACGGATTAAGATTAACCTCTTCACTTCCAGTATATGCTGTTACAATGTACACATTTAAACAGCTACAATAATGCATGCACATTTCTTTATCTTCCAGTAGGGCACACTGTTGATACATTTTAACACAAGCAAAACTCACAAATACATTTTCAGCACACGCATCTCTACAAATCAGTTTAATATACAAATAGCATATAATTATTTACAACATTCCAGCTAGATGTGCTGGCACATGTTACAAATCCACTGCTCTATTTCTCCTGGCATGACTGGCAGTGCCTCCTATTATCACACTTGGGTTTTGTGGATTTTATTAAACTCCTGAGTTATTTGATTATTTTAGTGACACGGGCTACAAAATTCTCTGAATTAATGATTTTAAATTTGGTCAGCATTCTTTTCCTTTTATTATAAAGCTTGTTGGTATTATGATTCCTCCCTAAGGGTGTTGTCCTTCACTTCTTCCTAGTAAGTACAACTGCATCTATGCAGCTATTTACATGCTTATACATTGTGGTGGCATATGTTTCTGCATATTCTGTGAAGTTGAGTGGATTTGGTGGAGAGGTGAACCTTGCTAATGTATCACTTAGAAATAGGTAGTTAACTTTAAAGAAATTTCTAAAGCTTCCTTGGGTGGAAGGGATCTCTGGTATCAA
Source organism: Protopterus annectens (assembly GCF_019279795.1). Classification (NCBI taxonomy): domain Eukaryota; kingdom Metazoa; phylum Chordata; order Ceratodontiformes; family Protopteridae; genus Protopterus; species Protopterus annectens. The sequence continues at coordinate 972,871,667 of NC_056726.1, read as the reverse complement.
TTTTATTTTGAAGGAAACTGCTTTATGGTCAGACCTTACAAGTGATGAAAATACAAAAGGGATGGTGCAAGTTGCACCCAATTTAATAAGGACAAGATCCAAGATGTTGCTCCCCCTAGTGGCTACTCTGAACTGTTTCAGGGCATATGTATTGACAAAGACCAGGAATCTCTGTGCCTATGCTTTATTAGTGGTGTAGGTTTCCCAGTCTATACTTAGATACTTTAGCTCAACTAGGAAAGATAGCCACTGTGGCTTTCTTATGTAATAACAGGAGTTCTATAGTTAGCTAAGATATGGCACAGAACCTTTCTGATGATTATTTGGACATCAAGAAAGCATTAATAGCCCTGCACAGCCAGAGTGCTCTCTGCTGTCTTAAACCATATCTTAGTCGCTACAGAAATGTCAATGTCCTTCATTGTAAGAAGGGCTTGTAGGAAGTGCAGTTTCTTGTTTAGGCTCCAGCATTGATCAGTAAAACCTTTGTATTTCTTTTGCTTGTTTCATGATATGTTTGTGTCAAACGTGGAAGCAATAACCCCAAAATCAACACAGATACAAGTGACACGAGTGTGTAAAATTGTAAAAAAAAGTGTATTTTTCCAAAGAACACTCCTGATACTGAAAAACATTGATTTTTATCAATGAAAGTTGAGGGAAATACAAACCCAGATTCTCTGATGGCTAAGGTCTTCATCTCCCATATATAAGGTATGGACTTTGCATGTTATCCCTGTTTTTCTCTCTCTCTCTCTGGGGTTCTTCCAGCCTCCAAAACACATGCTGGTGTTCCATAACAAACTCATCAAAATAGTGAATGGAGTTGCACAGACTCATGGTGGAGCCTATCAGAGGAAGAGCTGTATAGACCAAACTGCTTTAGGCATCGTCTGTTGTGCACAAGTTCCTTTCCTCTAGATAAGAGAACACAGATCACTGATTGCATGTCAAGACAGAGCTAGCCACTGTCACATTGACTAATGTTACCAAAAATGTGTGTGGGTAGGGTTGAGAACTTTGCCTTCTTTGACCTATGTGATGCTAACAGTGAAAGGGGTCTATGTGCCACTAATGGCTAGTGTGTGTCCACCCCTCTCATATCTATCTGAACTTCCACCACTTTTCTTCCTACTCCTCCTGCCCCCTACTGTTAGTATTAGCACTCTACTCTATGGTCACTCATCGACGTATCTTGAATGTTCTGCTTAATATGTGAAGTGAATTCTATTTCTTGTGCTTCCTCTTAGCAGACATGTTATCTAATCTCCAGATATATTTAACCAAAACTACACTTTGATGTACCTTAATTTAATAACTTTATGTATATAAATGCACATTTCTCATGGTCGCTATACTCTAATGTTTATCCTGTAGCATCTGTTTATTCCTGTACACCTCCTAATGCACAGTACTGTTAATTCTTAATTACTTTTATTGTTTACTGTCTCCAATGTTTAATATTTTTCAACTACTATTACAGTGTTACTGTTGTTTTTAAAAAGGTTATTAACTGTTACTACATTTGGTTCTAGCTTCTAAGCTCTATTCACTCACTATCTTTCTCCCTCATTATCTTTAATAGAGTGGTCTACTGTGTAACTTAAGCAAAGCCTCCCTCCTGCCTACCACCCTTCTGGGAATAGAAGAACCTCAAACTTGAGCCCAAATATTGTATTTTCAAGAGGAAACGACTCACTTTGTGATTTTAAGTATGTTACAATTCCTTGCTTGACCTGTCTTACTGTAGTTGTATAACTCGGGTTGAGCACCCCTCCTGCACTTCCAACAGCCTACATATTCCCCCTTCCACATTTTTTACCTCCACTTCACTTCTATCTTTATCTACATTACCTATCTTACCTACCAGTAGGTACCTTTCCTACATTTTACCTCTGGCTTACCTGTTTGTCCTTCCCTTTCTCAGATTGTTTCCTGCTGATCCCCACTCTCCTGTGTCTTCCCGCTCCCTGCCCCCAAATTCCACCCGCCCCTAGCACCTCTACATTTATTCCCACATAACCACACCCACAACATTTAACAACCTATCAGAACATACTTCCCTCCCCTCACACTCACACCCTCTCTACTGGATAACTTACCTGTCTAACATTGTCAATTTGCATTCTTAACAATGTACTCTACTCACCTTCTTCCACTACTTCTACCTCTCCTAACTGTTCTTTCTTCCACCTACCTTATAACCTGGTATGAGCAACCACTTCATCCTAATGTTAATATTCCATATAGGCACACACTAACTATACCACCATCCACACTCACTACACATCTTAGTCTAACATATTACAACACATACCTTGACTCGAAATATCATCATCTCTCACATATTAAATACCTTATTCTTAGGCACACAAAATACTTGTACCTCTTTAAGCCTTCACAACTTACTCACCTCATCCATTGCTTCCATTTACTAGATGGGGACATCCACCCCAACCCAGGCCCAAAAACCCCAACAACACTCCCTAAAATTAAAACTACACCTACACCAGACTCTAAACCTCCTAAATCTCTTACAATAGCTCATCTTAACATCCGTAGCATTTGCAATAAACTTCCAGCTCTTCACGCCCTACTTGACACCCAACAATTTGATATTCTCTGTCTTACCGAAACATGGCTCAAACCTTCAATAAAAGACAATGAAATTATCCCCCCTGGCTACAACATTCTTAGACATGACTGTCTTAATAAAAAAGGTGGTGGTGTAGCCATTCTCTTCAAATCTGGACTGAATGTAAACAAATCAACCCACACCCTTCCAAATGACACTAACACTGAACTTATTATTTCTAAACTCACCATTAACCCACAAAAAAACATTAATTTTATCTGTACCTATCTTCCCCCTGGCAACAACACCCCCATATTAGAAAACCTGCTTAACTGGTTTTCTACTAATCTTCCACAAAAAACCATACTGCTAGGAGACTTCAATATTGATTGGAATGCTTGTAACCTAACAAATCCATCCACCCTTATCAACCTGCATGGATTCCAACAAACCATTAACTCCACAACCAGAACAAACAAGAGCAATAACAAAGATTCCATACTTGACTGGATCCTGATAAACAGTCCCCATCAAAAATATACTACAGGTACCCTACCAGATGACCTAAGTGACCACTCTCTCATATATATCATAAGGCATAAAACTTACCTCAAACCACCACCCCTAATACGTTTATCTCGTAGCAAAAAACACTTTGACCCTCATCTATTTCAAAATGACCTTAGCCTGGTTAACTGGTCCCTTCTAAAAACTCTCCCAATTGACGACGCTGTTAACCACTTTAATAAAACCTTTCTTACTATATTAGATGAACATGCTCCCATCCATTCTATTCGCATGAAATACAATACTGCCCATTGGCTTACAACCTCCACAAAACAGCTAATCCTGAATAGGAATAAAGCCTGGTCTCAATGGAGAACCTCCAAAGACCCCATTGATCACCTTAGCTACAAACAAAAAAGAAACATGACAAAATTAGCTATCATAAAAGACAAAAAGAACTATTACACCCACTTACAGCAAGCCTCCCACCAAAATCCCCATAAATTTTGGAGATCTATTAACACTCTTCTTTCCCCTGGAAAAATTGAAACTCCCAATCCTATTGGTTCCTGCCCAGACTCTCCCTTACAAACTGCTAATGCTTTTAATAACTTCTTTACATCTACTATACTTAACCTAGCCAACCAACAAACCCCCAACCCCTCATTATTAGGTAGCCCAAATGTCACCCCTCCACTTATGCAGCTAAAACCCATACCTACCTCCTATATTCTAAATTTACTTTTTAAGCTTAAAGCTTTCACCCCCTCAGCTGACAATCTCCCAGCTGAATATCTCCAGCTAGGTGCCAAAGCAATCGCCTACCCAATCTCTATACTAATAAACAGAACCATAACAGAAAGTACCATACCTTCCCTCTGGAAAATCTCACACATCATCCCCCTCTTCAAAGGTGGCGATTCATTTGAATACTCTAACTACCGCCCTATAGCACTGCTATCTCCAATTGCAAAAATTATGGAGAAATGCATCCACAAACAGTTACTAAATCACCTCCTTTCTAACAATCTCCTAGCTAACTGTCAGCACGGCTTTCGTCCTTACCATAGTACCACTACAGCCTTACTATCTTTTACTGACTCCATTAATAACAACCGTAATAACAATCTTCTGTCATCAGCATTCTTTGTAGATCTGTCTAAAGCCTTTGATATGGTGAATCACCAACTCCTTCTACATCGATTAAAAATGCTTTCTCTTGATAAACCTGCCCTTACTTGGTTCACTTCCTATCTTCACAACAGGAGACAAGCTGTTCTATGGAACAACAATCTCTCTGAACTCCTCCCCACCGCTTTAGGGGTCCCTCAAGGCTCCATCCTAGGTCCTCTTTTATTTTCAGTCTTTATCAATGACTTGCACCTAGCCACACCCTTAACCACCTGTATTCAGTATGCTGACGACACCACCATCATTTGCTCTGCCACAAACCAAACTGACCTTCACTACCTTACCCAAAAGACATTTACTACTATTGAACAATGGTTCTCCAATCACTGTCTTCTCTTAAACCCCAAGAAAACTAAACTTCTCCTTTTCTTACCCACACACCTGTCTCCCTCTATTAATCTCACAATTACATCTAACAATGGCACCCTTATATCACCTGACCAAACAACCAAACTATTGGGTGTTACCATCGACAACCTTCTAAAATTTGATTTTCACATCAACTCCAGCATTAAAGCAACTAATAGAAAGCTAGGCTCACTCTATAGAATCAGATCTTTCCTAACTACTGAAGCTAGATCTACCATAGCAAGAACACATCTTATCTCCACTTTACTGTATGCTTCCCCTATTTACACTAATCTATCTAAACATAATATTAAGAAGCTCACAGTAACCTACAACAACATTGCTAGATTTGCAACTGCTTCTCCATATAAAACACATCACTGTCTGAACCTCTCTAACCTAGGATGGCTGGAATTACCACACCTAATTCAGTACTATCAGCTTACAATTGCCCACAAAGCCCTTCACTACCCTGAAAACATACCCATGCTCTCCACCCTTATAAAACCATATAACAACTTAAAAGCCCTACGCTCTTCCAATAAAATTATGATTAAAACATCTCTATCAAAGAATACAGCAGGAGAATCTATTTTTTCCAACTCAGTTGGCAAAAACTGGAACCAACTTCCTAAAGACCTTACTGATCAGACTTCCACTGCACTATTTAAGACCAAACTGAAACTCTTCCTTTCTAACCACTGGCTTTGCTCTTGCATAACTCCCAGTTAAACTACCTCCTATTTGACTTCCTATCCTTCTCCCATATCCCTTATACTTACTCCCTTATCTAATTCGTCACTTAATTATTATGTCCCTTTTAACCCATTATAGGACTACCTTATATAAGTAACTCTACTTCAACTCCTAACAACTGTTACTGTATTTTAATTTTTCTCTCCCTTTTTCTCATATACCTGTACTTTCACTACTTCCTTGTCTCTGTATCCACCTTCTTTATAAGTTCTTTCAAGTATTATTACTGTCTTCTACTTTGTTATTTATATCGACTTTTTTTGACTTAAATCAAACATATATTTTGTATTTAATGTTTTGTTATCATGTATGTAGATAGTGGAGCTTTTCTCCTCGGGCCTCCACTGAAAATGGACTTGTATCCAGTTGGACTAGCCCGGTTAACAAATGTAAAATAAAATAAATAAAATAAATAAATAAATAAATAATAGGTGGAGCTTCTCTCCCTGGGTCACTTCTGAAAAGGGCCACTGCCCAGATGGACTGTCTCAGTAAACAAATGTAAATAAATAAATAAAAAATAAAGTCCAGCAGCCTTGGGTCAATAAACTACTGGCCAGATGGCTGTTGGCCAGTTGCCATCTTGGGCTACCTGGGATAGCTCTGATGAGTGAAAGCTGGAAGTAAAACCAATCAAACTTGTAAGCATGAACTAAAGGTTGCTACACTTAGTATAGGATTACTGATAGAATACAGCCTGGAAGTGGATAGATAATGGCTGAACATTCTGTGTAGCCAGAAGCAAGATGGAAGTGTAGTACAGCAAAATAGAGGTACAGAGTCTACTACTCTTGTTGGCATACGGGAGCAAACTAGAGATGGTTTTGGAACTGTGGTGAGGGTGAGGCTTCAGAAGATAGTGAGGGATATTATTAATGATAGACTCAAGGCACTCCTGGGTAAGGTCAGAGAAGTATTCATAACATCTACCTATGCCATAAGAAGGGTTGTGATAGCAAGGAAAAGAGTGTATACAGGCAGACATTGTAGGGCCTACCAAATAAAGTGGGACAAGATGAGCTGGTATTGATAATGAGGGCTTGAATGCTCATATTACAACAGACAAAACAGGATATGAGGACTGCCGGAGTCCACATGGGAGTGGCAATGGGAATAAAGAAGGAAAGGCCATTCTAGACTTCTGAATAAGAATTGGCTTGGTGGATATATAGAGTAGTAGAAAGTAAAATGGGAGATGAGCAGTATGGATTCAGATCAAGATGCCGACAACTACCCCAATGTTTGCAATGAGACAGATATTTGAGAAGAAGCTAGAGATGACAGAAGAGTCCAACTGGGCATTCCTATACTTGGATAAAGGATATGGTAAGGCTCTAAGAAAACTGATTTGAGCAATTCTGTGATGATCCAAAGTCCTGAAAATATTTGTAGAGTTACTGCATGCTGCGTACAATGAACAGTGTTCAGACTCACAAAGGGATTCCTAGTGGGAGTTGATGTGCAACAGAATTAAGCCCACTGCTGTTCATACTGGTGATGAACTACATTAGCAAGAAGGGTGGAGGATCAGATTGACAAATTTATCATATGCAGATAATGTGCCATTACAAGCTGACTCTGAAAAACTTAAAAAAATGATAACTGAAAGGAATACAAAAGTGAAGGTGCACAGAGTGCATTCTATCTTGCGTCCATTCATAAAAGCTGATGTAGAGATGCTAGATCATATTATGATAAACATGGTGTGACAATATTGTCTATCTCTGTCAAAGGCTGTCTTTTGATTTCTAACAATGGGATCTTGTGTCTGAATGAAAAAGGGAAAATGTTGCACAAGTGTGTCAGGCAACAAAATGATATGCCAGTTGTATACACTGGCCATGGCAGAAGGAAAAACTGAAAATATCCAGACAACTCTAACCAATTATCCCATTGATGTCCATGGACCAGAAGAAAAAAGAACTTCAGACGACATTAACTGTGTAAAGGTTATTTGTATGAACAAGGAATAATACGTCTATAGACAGAAATAAGGTACATTTTTAGGAAATGGAATTTATAAGCCAACTTTTAGATCTATTTAATCAGTAAGTGATTGTTATGAATTGCTTTCTGCATTATAAGACATTATATTGAAAATATATAGTGACATACCATATAGATTTTCCAGAAACATCATAACTAATAATTATATGTTCTACCAACAGAGGGTTAGGAGGGTGTTCTAACGGTTAAGGTGTTTGCCTTATGAACACAAAGTGCAGGGTTTGAGTCTCACAAGGGATAATTGGCTAGGGTTATAATGGCTCACCAGGGCAGTTAGCCTAGTACTAATCTATGAACCTATGAACGTAAAAAAACATACAAATGGTTACAACTTAAAGTATTTGTTCTGTCTGAAAATGTGAATTTAATGAGATACATATGCTGTCATGATTAGTTAATAAGATATATGAAGAGAATGACATCAGACATCGGATATTTCACTGATATTACATAATGTATCAGCTAGCTCCTCAAGAAAAAATAAAATAAAATTAATCCTGTCTTAATCTGAGACATGTACATATCAAGCATTCTCCAGCTGTTTGCACAAAAAAGCAGACACTAGCTAAAGTACAACAGATACAGTTCAAGCACATCGGCAGTGTCAGTAGCTCAACAAGTCATCCAATCACCTTTGGTGCAGACGTCTGTGGGTTCTATTCTCACACCAGCTGGTGGGATTCATTTGGATTAGTACTGACACTGCATATCTGTGTGTGATGTCCTTTGATGAGATGTTAAACCATGGCCTCCTCTGCCTGAGTTGGTGATAGCTCAAGTGAATACAAATGACCCCTCAGCACTTATTGGATAGAGCAGAAGAAGTTTCTCATTTCCTTGGCCAAGCTTTCCCTAGAGACTTTGAATACCACCTAGGGTCTCTCCTGAGAAGAGGTCACTGGCCTAGTGGGACTAAGCCAGTAACAAAGTATTAATTAACTAAAATAGAAATATAAGTGTCTGCCTGCTTTGGCTAGTTTGCAACCTCACTCATTCATTTCAGAAAAGCTTTATGAAAGAATTACATGGTCTGTATGAAGTGTCTACAAATGTAAATCTAGCATTTTTCAATTTCTCATGTGGGTATGTTAGAAGCTACAACATCTAAGTATAATTTCATTTTACATACGTAACAATGAAGATAAATTCTGGATAGAATATCAAGAGCTGTGGCATAGTAGATGTTCTTGGAAAGACTGGCATCTCAGAAAGAAAAAATGCTGAAACAATACAGTGCCTTCTACTGTCTACTAACATACATGACTACATATTGTAAGCTTTGACAGCTGAAGCATAAAGCATATGACTTATGGTTTTTAACAAGAAAAAAATGTTTCCTGCTTATAGATTTGGAAAAACAGAGAAAAACAGATAAACTGTTCTTTAGTAGAATTAAAATGCTTACATGGCATAATAGTTATCATATTAACCTCATAAACACAAGGTATACTGTTTGATTCTGACCTTGGATTATTGGCTAGGTTTAAAATTGCCCTTCAGGGCAGTTAGTCTGTTATTCACCTGTGAAAATAATTAAATGCCAAATTGTACTAATATAATGAGATTTTATGGTGAGAACTTGCATGTTCTCAGGCTCAGGGTCACTGGCTAGCAGTTTAAAGACTTTGCTAGCTATCTTACTCTACATTTGTCATTTTATGGAAGCCAATTTATGGCTTTTATAAGTATAGAAAGTGGTGGATAGGAAAATAGGAAAAAGTGGAGAGAGCAGACAAGGGAAACACATTAGGATAACATAAATATGTTATGCTAGAGAAAGTAGTAGAGAAGTTTTTTTTGGTAAGGAAAGGCCTTCCTTTCTTCCATCTATATATATATATATATATATATATATATATATATATATATATATATATATATATATATATATATATATATAGGTTCATAGGTTCATACTAGGCTATCTGCCCGAGGGCATTTACAAGCCTAGCCCATCGTTTTGTGGCTTACGCCACCCCTTTAGTATGGGGAACTATACCCATTATTTTGCTGTGCCTCTGTCGAGTAGTGACACTGAGGTAATCCCTGGGGTATATCTGCGATCTCCCATCCATTGGTCAAGATTTCTCTTGAACAAGGCCAGCAAGGTGCTCTGCCTCACATGTACCGGGATTTTGTTCCACAGCATAGGGAGTCTTTGGGTGATGAATCTATCCCTCCAGCACGCCCTATTAATAGCCGTGTCGAGGTTTAAGTCTCCGCCCTTGTGGCTCTGATGGATCTAGATTTTTGAGGTGAAGCATATTCATCAAATCTGGGTTTGACATGGCCTTGTATGTTAGGCAAAGGTCACCTCTGAGCAAGCGTGCGACTGAATAGAGCTGGAGTTCTTTCAGTCGGGCAGCATAGGACAGATTTTGAGACCCTTTATCCTTTTGGTGAGGAACTTTTGTGGCCTCTCCAGCTGCTGCAAGTGTCGGGTCAGATACATTCGAATGGGGCATTGTACTCAATCATTGGTCTGATGAGTGATGAGTAAAGGGAGACTATGACCTCCCTTGATCTAGATGAGAATCCCTTCATGATAAGGTGGGCAATGTAGAAGGTCTTCCTAACTACTTTAGCTACATGGGTGTCGAATGACAGACTACTATCAACCTGGGTCCCCAGGTCCCTGATAACTTCTTCTGTGCTCAGTGGATTGCCACCTATTTGGTAGCTAGGGGTAACCTTGTTTTTCCCGAAGGGTATGACTATGCATTTTTTGGCATTTAACTTTAGGCCGTGGCTCTGGCATCAGTTATCCATTTCTGTGAGACCCTTCTGAAGGATATCTGTGTCAGATGTGTTTTCTACTATGGCGCCCAGTTTGCAGTCATCTGCAAACTTTGTCGGCCATAACCCTCCTGTGTTTGCTTGTACTTCAGAAAAGTAGATGCCAAACAAGAGTGGGCCCAGGACTGAGCCCTGTGGGACACCACTTGTGACAGGCTTTGAGTCTGACATGGCGCCAGCAACTCTGACCCTGTGGGTTCTGTCACTCAGCCAGTTTGCAACCCATCTTGTGATGTATGGGTTAACATTTAAGCTGATGAGTTTTTCAATGATACCCGAGTGGGGTATTGTATCAAGGCCTTAGCCAGATCGAGGTAGGCTGTATGGACTGCCTTTCCTCATCAATGGCTTTGGTGACTGTTTCAAAAAGTCAACCAAGTTTAAAAGGCATGATCTGCCTTTGACAAAGCCAAACTGGGTTGGATCCAAAGTCTGCAAATTCCCTATGTCTTTATTTATGAGGTCCATTATGATCCTCTCCATGGCTTTGCAGATAAGGCTTGTCAAGCTAATGGGCGGTAATTTCCAGGGTCGGTGGAGGCACCGCCTTTGTGAAGTGGGACCACAGTTGCAGTGCGCCACTCCCTGGGTAAGTATCCAGAGGTAAGACTTTGATTAAACAGCTGTCCTAGCTGTGGGTTTAATTCCTCATTGAGTTCGTGGAGCACACAGCCGGGGTCACCATCAGGTCCCATGGATGCTGTGTTTTTGCTTTGGAGAGAGCAGTTCTCACTTGGGCGCTGGAGATGTTTGGGGGCTGCAATCGTTTGGTATAGATATCTCTCCTTTGGGGGAGGGTAGAAGTTTGCACTGAACCTGTCAGCCAGTATGTTGGCAATGTCTGTAGGATCAGTAATCTTCACATCATTTTGAACTAGTTCTGAGCATATCTGGGAGTTTCCTCCTAGGTTTCTAACATAGCTAAAGAAGGCCTTATGATTGTCTTTTGAGTCTTTAGCTATTTTTCTCTCGAAATTTGCTTTGGATGATTTTATGAGAGCTCTTAGTTTTTTACTTATAGTGATCAAGGGTGTCTTACCTTTTAAGGATTTTGCTCTATCTTGTAGTAGCTTCTTCCTTTTGTTGTAGAGTTTGTTTATGGCTGGGGTCCACCAGACTGGATGCTTGCCTTTGGTACAAAGAGTCTTTGTTTTGCTTGGGATTGCCTTATCCATGCAGTCCTGCAGGTGCTGGTAGAAGGCATTTGTAAGTGATTCAGCGGCTTGAGTACTGTTTTCCGCCGCTCGGGGCCTTAAAGGAGACCACACTAGTCTTTAGAAGTGTGAAGTCGGCTTTTGGGATGTTCTTTACTGTGCTCTTTTATTTCAGGTGGGGTGGGATGAGGACCTCCAGCGAGATTAGTTTGTGATCTGATCTCACCAGTGAGGGGTATACTTCCGTGTTGAACATTGTGCTCCCATGTTCGTGATGATGAGATCAAGTATGTTATCTCCTCTTGTGGGGATGGTGACTAGTTGTTCCATGGCATTTGAGTTTATGAATTCCAGGAACTTTTGGGCTAGGGTGTTTGGGCTTGAGTAGTGTTCCCAGTCTATATTAGGGTAATTGAAGTCACCTAGTATGATGGTGTTTGGTGATACATTTATCCCTCTAGTGTTTTCAGGAAGGCCATGTGAGGTTCCTGAGTTTGTGAGGGTGGCCTGTAACATGCTACAATTTGCAGAGCAGTCTTGCCTATGGTTAATTGCACCTGGATGGTCTCCGATGCATCGTGCATTGCCACCAGTCTTGAGGTGTGGGTGTCCTTGATGAATATGGATACCCCCCCTCCTTTCTTGGTATTGTCCGGATTTTGGGGCCGGAACGCATGACCTGATAGCGCTGCTGCTCTCAGGAGCCTTGAACTTGTTTTCAGGCACACAGCACGACATCCATGTCTCCCATACTGAGAAGGGAAGGGGCTTGTGCATTTTGAGATTTTTTTTAGACTTGGCAGCAGCATTTTCCTACCCTTTTTTTTTTTTTTTTGTGTTCTAGGGTGGTAGGTTTAGAATTTGAGCCTTGCCTACATAAATATATAAATATATATATATATATATATATATATATATATATAAAAGACAGATAGCTAGATCCTTGATCTGTTTAAAACTTTCATTTAGTGGCTAGAGCTAGGAACTGTAATAGTGTGCATTACTATAATTGATTTTTTATTTAAATTACTAAATTGTAAACTGCTTTTTCATACTGAGACTTGGATTTTATCTTTGTGGGTGTTCTTTCAATGCTATTAAAGTGAGGTTTCTGTGTTCTGTTCAGGTGGCATAATCTTGATAGAGGCCTGTTGTGTATGCTGCAAGTTTTGTTTGTATTTCTGCAGCCATTTTCTGCTGATTGTCTTCGTTATTGAGAGTAACAAGGCCTCCTGACCTTCTGTAGAATGAGTGATTAGGTAATAGCAGGGGCTGAGGAGTAATCTGATCTTCCCAACTCTTCCTTTCTTACTGCTATATAAACCCTGTGTCTTATAAAGGCTCTGCTTGTATTGTCAGGCTCTGGATTGCATTGCATAAGTGGAAATTCCTTAAGATTCCAAGAGCAGGTTAAGTTATTTCTTACACTTATTTCACTGAATTGCACTTCTGAAACGCTTATAATTGTGCTGTACAGTTGATCTGCTATATTTTTGCACTGTTATAAAGCTTTTTTTATTGTTTCACTGTATTTATGTACTGTTTTAAATTGTTTTAACATTACTTAACTGTAAACTGCTTTTTCATACTGAGAGTTGTATTTTCTGTTTGTGATTGCTCTATCCGAACTTTCTGTGAATTTTTGTCTGTTAAAATCATTCTCTAGTCTGCTCCTTGATCTGTTTAAAACTTTCATTTAGTGGCTACAGCTAGGAACTGTAATAGAGTGCATTACTATAATTGTTTTTTTTTAATTTAAATTACTAAATTGTAAACTGCTTGTTCAAACTGAGACTTGGACTTTCTCTTTGTGGGTGTTCTTTCTATGCTTTTAAAGTGAGGTTTCTGTGTTCTGCTCAGGTGGCATAATCTTGATAGAGGCCTGTTGTGTAGGCTGGAAGTTTTGTTTGTGGTTCTGGCAGCCATTTTCTGCTAATTGTCTTCATTATTGAGAGTAACAAGGCCTCCTGACCTTCTGTAGTACAAGTGATTGGGTAATAGCAGGGGCTGAGGAGTAATCTGAACTTCCCAACTTTTCCATTCTTACTGCTATATAAACCCTGTGTCTTATAAAGGCTCTGCTTGTATTGTCAGGCTCTGGATTGCATTGCATAAGTGGAAATTCCTTAATATTCCAAGAGCAGGTTAAGTTATTTCTTACACTTATTTCACTGAATTGCACTTTTGAAACACTTATAATTGTGTTATACAGTTGATCTGTTATATTTTTGCATTGTTATAAAGCTTTTTTTAATTGTTTCATTGCATTTATGTACTGTTTTAAACTGTTTTAACATTGCTTAACTGTAAACTGATTTTTCATACTGAGAGTTGTATTTTCTGTTTATGATTGCTCTATCTGAACTTTTCTGTGCATTTTTGTCTGTTAAAAGCATTCTCTAGTCCACTCCTTGATCTGTTTAAAACTTTCATTTAGTGGCTACATCTAGGAACTGTAATAGTGTGCATTACTATAATTTTTCTTTATTTAAATTACTAAATTGTAAATCGTTTCTTCATACTGAGACTTGGATTTTCTGTTTGTGGGTGTTCTTCCTATGCATTTAAACTGAGGTTTTTGTGTTCTGCTTAGGTGGCATAATCTTGATAGAGGCCTGTTGTGTAGGCTGGAAGTTTTGTTTGTATTTCTGGCAGCCATTTTCTGCTGATTGTCTTCATTATTGAGAGTAACAAGGCCTCCTGACCTTCTGTAGTATGAGTGATTGGGTAAAAGCAGGGGCTGAGGAGTAATCTGATCTTCCCAACTCTTCCATTCTTACTGCTATATAAACCTTGTGTCTTATAAAGGCTCTGCTTGTATTGTCAGGCTCTGGATTGCATTGCATAAGTGGAAATTCCTTAATATTCCAAGAGTAGGTTAGGTTATTTCTTACGCTTATTTCACTGAATTGCACTTCTGAAAAGCTTATAATTGTGCTATACAGTAGATCTACTATCATAGCTCTCAACCTTGGATCTCTAAAATGAGGAACACTAGCCCTCATAATGTGGAACAAATGGACAAAATGTGGAACACATACTAATGGCTTACTAACAACTTCAACTAGGAAGGTCATAGGATGGTTAAATATGCTGGTTTTACTTATAAAGAAGATCATTTAATGAATTAATATGATTCATATCTATTTACAATGGATTTCACTTAAAAAAATTCCTAACACTGAATGTGTGAGAGTCTTTCATTGTAGAACATTTGAGGAACTTGGAGGAACATGAACTTTTTAAGACCCCAAATGAGGCACGTTCCTCGTAATGAGGTACACTTGAGAGGTATGTCTACTATATTTCTGCACTATTATAAAGCTTTTTATTGTTTCACTGCATTTATGTACTGTTTTAACATTACTTAACTGTAAACTGCATTTTCATACTGAGAGTTGTATTTTCTGTTTGTGGTTGCTCTAGCCGAACTTTTCTGTGCATTTTTGTCTGTTAAAAGCATTCTCTAGTCTGCTCCTTGATCTGTTTAAAACTTTCATTTAGTGGCTACAGCTAGGGACTGTAATAGTGTGCATTACTATAATTTTTTTTTCTATTTAAATTACTAAATTGTAAACTGTTTTTTCATACTGAGACTCTGATTTTGTCTTTGTGGGTGTTCTTTCTATGCATTTAAACTGAGGTTTTTGTGTTCTGCTTAGGTGGCATTGTCTTGATAGAGGCCTGTTGTGTAGGCTGGAAGTTTTGTTTCTGTTTCTGGCTGCCATTTTCTGCTGATTGTCTTCATTATTGAGAGTAACAAGGCCTCCTGACCTTCTGTAATACGAGTGATTGGGTAATAGCAGGGGCTGAGGATTAATCCTATCTTCCCAACTCTTCCATTTTTACTGCTATATAAACCCTGTGTCTTATAAAGGCTCTGCTTGTATTGTCAGGCTCTGGATTGCATTGCATAAGTGGAAATTCCTTAAGATTCCAAGAGCAGGCTAAGTTATTTCTTACACTTATTTCACTGACTTGCACTTCTGAAAAGCTTATAATTGTGTTATACAGTTGATCCACTATATTTATGCACTGTTATAAAGCTTTTTTTATTGTTTCACTGCATTTATGTACTGTTTTAAACTGTTTTAACATTACTTAACTGTAAACTGCATTTTCATACTGAGAGTTGTATTTTCTGTTTGTGGTTGCTCTAGCCAAACTTTTCTGTGCATTTTTGTCTGTTAAAAGCATTCTCTAGTCTGCTCCTTGATCTGTTTAAAACTTTCATTTAGTGGCTACAGCTAGGGACTGTAATAGTGTGCATTGCTATAATTTTTTTTTCTATTTAAATGATTAAATTATAAACTGCTTTTTCATACTGAGACTTGGATTTTCTCTTTGTGGGTGTTCTTTCTATGCTTTTAAACTGAGGTTTCTGTGTTCTGCTCAGATGGCATATTCTTGATAGAGGCCTGTTGTGTAGGCTGGAAGTTTTGTTTGTGTTTCTGGCAGCCATTTTCTGCTGATTGTCTTCATTATTGAGAGTAACAAAGCCTCCTGACCTTCTCTTGTACGAGTGATTGGGTAATAGCAGGGGCTGAGGAGTAATCTGATCTTCCCAATTCTTCCATTCTTACTGCTATATAAACCCTGTGTCTTATAAAGGCTCTGCTTGTATTGTCAGGCTCTGGATTGCATTGCATAAGTGGAAATTCCTTAATATTCCAAGAGCAGGTTAAGTTATTTCGTATGCTTATTTCACTGAATTGCACTGCTGAAACACTTATAATTGTGCTATACAGTTGATCTGCTATATTTTTGCATTGCTATAAAGCTTTTTTTTATTGTTTCACTACATTTATGTACTGTTTTAAACTGTTTTAACAATACTTAACTGTAAACTGCTTTTTCATACTGAGAGTTATATTTTCTGTTTGTGATTGCTCTATCCAAACTTTTCTGTGCATTTTTGTCTGTTAAAAGCATTCTCTAGTTCACTCCTTGATCTGTTTAAAACTTTCATTTAGTGGCTACATGTAAGAACTGTAATAGTGTGCATTACTATAATTGTTTTTTTATTTAAATTACTAAATGGTTAACTGCTTTTTCATACTGAGACTTGGATTTTCTCTTTGTGGGTGTTCTTTCTATGCATTTAAACTGACGTTTCTGTGATCTGCTCAGGTGGCATAATCTTGATAGATGCATGTTGTGTAGGCTGGAAGTTTTGTTTGTGTTCTGGCAGGCATTTTCTGCTGATTGTCTTAATTTTTGAGAGTAACAAGGCCTCCTGACCTTCTGTAGTAGTGACTGGGTAATAGCAGGAGCTGAGGAGTAATGTGATCTTCCCAACTCTTCCATTCTTACTGCTATATAAACCCTGTGTCTTATAAAGGCTCTGCTTGTATTGTCAAGCTCTGGATTGCATTGCATAAGTGGAAATTCCTTAAGATTCCAAGAGCAGGCTAAGTTATTTCTTACGCTTATTTCACTGAATTGCACTTCTGAAACGCTTATAATTGTGCTATACAGTTGATCTACTATATTTCTGCACTGTTATAAAGCTTTTTTTATGGTTTCACTGCATTTATGTACTGTTTTAAACTGTTTTAACATTACTTAACTGTAAACTGCATTTTCATACTGAGAGTTGTGTTTTCTGTTTGTGATTGCTTTCTCCGAACTTTTCTGTGCATTTTTTGTCTGTTAAACGCATTCTTTAGTCTGCTCCTTGATCTGTTTAAAACTTTCATTTAGTGGCTACAGCTAGGAACTGTAATAGCGTGCATTACTATAATTGTTTTTTCTTTTATTTAAATTACTAAATTGTAAACTGCTTTTTCATACTGAGACTTGGATTTTCTCTTTGTGGGTGTTCTTTCTATGTTTTTAAAGTGAGGTTTCAGTGTTCTGCTCTGGTGGCATAATCTTGATAGAGGCCTGTTGTGTAGGCTGGAAGTTTTGTTTGTATTTCTGGCAGACATGTTCAACTGATTGTCTTCATTATTGAGAGTAACAAGGCCTCCTGACCTTCTGTAGTAGTGATTGGGTAATAGCAGGGGCTGAGGAGTAATGTGATCTTCCCAACTCTTCCATTATTACTGCTATATAAACCCTGTGTCTTATAAAGGCTTTGCTTGTATTGTCAGGCTCTGGATTGCATTGCATAAGTGGAAATTCCTTAAGATTCCAAGAGCAGGCTAAGTTATTTCTTACACTTATTTCACTGAATTGCACTTCTGAAATGCCTATACTTGTGCTATACAGTTGATCTACTATATTTATCTACTGTTATAAAGCTTTTTTTATTGTTTCACTGCATTTATATACTGTTTTAAACTGTTTAACATTACTTAACTGTAAACTGCTTTTTCATACTGAGAGTTGTATTTTCTGTTTGTGATTGCTCTATCCAAACTTTTCTGTGCATTTTTGTCTGTTAAAAGCTTTCTCTAATCGGCTCCTTGATCTGTTTAAAACTTTCATTTAGTGGCTACATCTAGGAACTGTAATAGTGTGCATTACTATAATTGTTTTTTTTTATTTAAATTACTAAATTGTAAACTGCTTTTTCATACTGAGACTTGGAATTTCTCTTTGTGGGTGTTCTTTCTATGCTTTTAAACTGAGGTTTCTGTGTTCTGCTCAGGTGGCATATTCTTGATAGAGGCCTGTTGTGTAGGCTGGAAATTTTGTTTGTGTTTCTGGCAGCCATTTTCTGCTAATTGTCTTCATTATTGAGAGTAACAAGGCCTCCTGACCTTCTGTAGTAGTGATTGGGTAATAGCAGGGGCTGAGGAGTAATTTGCTCTTTCCAACTCTTCCATTCTTACTGCTATATAAACCCTGTGTCTTATAAAGGCTCTGCTTGTATTGTCAGGCTCTGGATTGCATTGCATAAGTGGAAATTCCTTAATATTCCAAGAGCAGGTTAAGTTATTTCTTATGCTTATTTCACTGAATTGCACTTCTGAAACACTTATAATTGTGCTATACAGTTGATCTGCTATATATTTGCATTGTTATAAAGCTTTTTTATTGTTTCACTACATTTATGTAATGTTTTAAACTGTTTTAACATTACTTAACTGTAAACTGCTTTTTCCTACTGAGAGTTGTATTTTCTGTTTGTGATTGCTCTATCCGAACTTTTCTGTGCATTTTTGTCTGTTAAAAGCATTCTCTAGTCCGCTCCTTGATCTGTTTAAAACTTTCATTTAGTGGCTACATCTAGGAACTGTAATAGTGTGCATTACTATAATTGTTTTTTTTTATTTAAATAACTAAATTGTAAGCTGTTTTTTCATACTGAGACTTGGATTTTCTCTTTGTGGGTGTTCTTTCTATGCATTTAAACTGAGTTTTTTGTGTTCTGCTCAGGTGACATAATCTTGATAGAGGCCTGTTGTATAGGCTGGAAGTTTTGTTTGTGTTTCTGGCAGCCATTTTCTGCTGATTGTCTTCATTATTGAGAGTAACAAGGCCTCCTGACCTTCTGTAGTAGTGATTGGGTAATAGGGTTACCACCTGTCCCACTTTGAGAGGGACAGTCCCTCTTTGGTCATGTTTGTGTCCAAAAAAAAAAAAAAAAAAAAAAATGTCCTGAGATTTTAGGACAAAGTTATTGCCTATATTTTATGTATCAGTTTTCATAAAAAAAGTTATTCTGTCTCAGAAAAAACACCTAAAATGTTATAGAAACAGAATAAGCAACTAACAAGAATACAAGAATATTTTTTTATTAAAAGAAAGCGAAGTTCTGTTTTTCTGCCCTGGGTATGTTTGTTTCGCCTGCAAAAATCTTTTGTTTGTAAAAAAATGTCCCACTTTGGGCATTTGAAAAGGTGGCAACCCTATTGGGTAATAGCAGGGGCTGAGGAGTAATGTGGTCTTTCCAACTCTTCCATTCTTACTGCTATATAAACCCTGTGTCTTATAAAGGCTCTGCTTGTACTGTCAGGCTCTGGATTGCATTGCATAAGTGGAAATTCCTTAAGATTTCAAGAGCAGGTTAAGTTATTTCTTACGCTTATTTCACTGAATTTCACTTATGAAAAACTTATAATTGTGCTATACAGTTGATCTACTATATTTCTGCACTGTTATAAAGCTTTATTATGGTTTCACTGCATTTATGTACTGTTTTAAACTGTTTTAACATTACTTAACTGTAAACTGCTTTTTCTTACTGAGAGTTGTATTTTCTGTTTGTGATTGCTCTATCCAAACTTTTCTGTGCATTTTTTGTCTGTTAAAAGTATTCTCTACTCTGCTCCTTGATCTGTTTAAAACTTTCATTTAGTGGCTACACCTAGGAACTGTAATAGCATGCATTACTATAATTGTTTTTTTATTTATTTAAATTACTAAATTGTAAACTGCTTTCTCATACTGAGACTTGGATTTTCTCTTTGTGGGTGTTCTTTCTATGTATTTAAAGTTTGGTTTCAGTGTTCTGCTCAGGTGGCATAATCTTGATAGAGGCCTGTTGTGTGAGCTGGAAGTTTTGTTTGTGGTTCTGGCAGCCATTTTCTGCTGATTGTCTTCATTATTGAGAGTAACAAGGCCTCCTGACCTTCTCTTGTACGAGTGATTGGGTAATAGCAGGGGCTGAGGAGTAATCTGATCTTCCCAACTCTTCCATTTTTACTGCTATATAAACCCTGTGTCTTATAAAGGCTCTGCTTGTATTGTCAGGCTCTGGATTGCATTGCATAAGTGGAAATTCCTTAAGATTCCAAGAGCAGGCTAAGTTATTTCTTACACTTATTTCACTGACTTGCACTTCTGAAAAGCTTATAATTGTCTTATAGAGTTGATCCACTATATTTATGCACTGTTATAAAGCTTTTTTATTGTTTCACTGCATTTATGTACTGTTTTAAACTGTTTTAACATTACTTAACTGTAAACTGCATTTTCATACTGAGAGTTGTATTTTCTGTTTGTGATTGCTCTATCAGAACTTTTCTCTGCATTTTTTGTCTGTTAAAAGCATTCTCTAGTCTGCTCCTTGATCTGTTTAAAACTTTCATTTAGTGGCTACAGCTAGGAACTGTAATAGTGTGCATTACTATAATTGTTTTTTTTAATTTAAATTACTAAATTGTAAACTGTTTTTTCATACTGAGACATGGATTTTCTCTTTGTGGGTATTCTTTCTATGCTTTTAAACTGAGGTTTCTGTGATCTGCTCAGGTGGCATAATCTTGATAGTGGCCTGTTGTGTAGGCTGTAAGTTTTGTTTGTGTTTCTGGCAGCCATTTTCTGCTGATTGTCTTCATTATTGAGAGTAACAAGGCCTCCTGACCTTCTGTAGTACGAGTGATTGGGTAATAGCAGGGGCTGAGGAGTAATCTGAGCTTTCCAACTCTTATATTCTTACTGCTATGTAAACCCTGTGTCTTATAAAGGCTCTGCATGTATGGTCAGGCTCTGGATTGCATTGCATAAGTGGAAATTCCTTAATATTCCAAGAGCAGGTTAAGTTATTTCTTACGCTTATTTCACTGAATTGCACTTCTGAGATGCTTATAATTGTGCTATACAGTTGATGTACTATATTTTTGCATTGTTATAAAGCTTTTTTATTGTTTCACTGCATTTATGTACTGTTTTAACATTACTTAACTGTAAACTGCTTTTTCATACTGAGAGTTGTATTTTCTGTTTGTGATTGTTCTATCCTAACTTTTCTGTGCATTTTTGTCTGTTAAAAGCATTCCCTGGTCTGCTCCTTCATCTGTTTAAAACTTTCATTTAGTGGCTCCAGCTAGGAACTGTAATAGTGTGCATTACTATAATTGTTTTAATATTTAAATTACTAAATTGTAAACTGCTTTTTCATACTGAGACTTGGAATTTCTCTTTGTGGGTGTTCTTTCTATGCATTTAAACTGAGGTTTTTGTGTTCTGCTCAGGTGGCATAATCTTGATAGAGGCCTGTTGTGTAGGCTGGAAGTTTTGTTTGTGTTTCTGGCAGCCATTTTCTTATGATTGTCTTCATTATTGAGAGTAACAAGGCCTCCTGACCTTCTGTAGTATGAGTGATTGGGTAATAGCAGGGGCTGAGGAGTAATCTGATCTTCCCAACTCTTCCATTCTTACTGCTATATAAACCCTCTGTGTTATAAAGGCTATGCTTGCATTGTCAGGCTCTGGATTTCATTGCATAAGTGGAAATTCCTTAAGATTCCAAGAGCAGGCTAAGTTTTTGCTTACACTTATTTCACTGAATTGCACTTCTGAAAGCTTATAATTGTGCTATACAGTTGATCTACGATATTTCTGCACTGTTATAAAGCTTTTTTTATTGTTTCACTGCATTTATGTACTGTTTTAAACTGTTTTAACATTACTTAACTGTAAACTGCTTTTTCATACTGAGAGTTGTATTTTCTGTTTGTGATTGCTCTATCTGAACTTTTCTGTGCATTTTTGTCTGTTAAAAGCATTCTCTTACCTGCTCCTTGATCTGTTTAAAACTTTCATTTAGTCGCTACAGCTAGGGACTGTAATAGTGTGCATTACTATAATTGTTTTTTTTTATTTAAATGACTAAATTGTAAACTGCTTTTTCATACTGAGACTTGGATTTTCTCTTTGTGGGTGTTCTTTCTATGCTTTTAAACTGAGGTTTCTGTGTTCTGCTCAGGTGGCATTTTCTTGATAGAGGCCTGTTGTGTAGGCTGGAAGTTTTGTTTGTGTTTCCGGCAGCCATTTTCTGCTGATAGTCTTCATTACTGAGAGTAACATGGCCTCCTGACCTTCTGTAGTAGTGATTGCGTAATAGCAGGGGCTGAGGAGTAATGTGATCTTCCCAACTCTTCCATTCTTACTGTTATATAAACCCTGTGTCTTATAAAGGCTCTGCTTGTATTGTCAGGCTCTGGATTGCATTGTATAAGTGGAAATTCCTTAAGATTCCAAGTGCAGGCTAAGTTTTTTCTTACACTTATTTCACTGAATTGCACTTCTGAAACGCTTATAATTGTGCTATACAGTTGATCTACTATATTTCTGCACTGTTATAAAGCTTTTTTTATGGTTTCACTGCATTTATGTACTGTTTTAAACTGTTTTAACATTACTTAACTGTAAACTGCTTTTTCATACTGAGAGTTGTATTTTCTGTTTGTGATTGCTCTATCCGAACTTTTCTGTGCATTTTTGTCTGTTAAAAGCATTCTCTAGTCTGCTCCTTCATCTGTTTAAAACTTTCATTTAGTCGCTACAGCTAGGGACTGTAATAGTGTGCATTACTATAATTGTTTTTTTATTATTTAAATGACTAAATTCTAAACTGCTTTTTCATACTGAGACTTGGATTTTCTCTTTGTGGGTGTTATTTCTATGCTTTTAAAGTGAGGTTTTTGTGTTCTGCTCAGGTGGCATAATCTTGATAGAGGCCTGTTGTGTAGGCTGGAAGTTTTGTTTGTGTTTCTGGCAGCCATTTTCTGCTAATTGTCTTCATTATTGAAAGTAACAATGCCTCCTGACCTTCTGTAGTACGAGTGATTGGGTAATAGCAGGGGCTGAGGAGTAATCTGATCTTCCTAACTCTTCCATTCTTACTGCTATATTAACCCTGTGTCTTATAAAGGCTCTGCTTGTATTGTCAGGCTCTGGATTGCATTGCATAAGTGAAAATTCCTTAATATTCCAAGAGCAGGTTAAGTTATTTCTTACGCTTATTTCACTGAATTGCACTTCTGAAACACTTATAATTGTGCTATACAGTTGATCTGCTATATTTTTGCATTGTTATAAAGCTTTTTTTTATTGTTTCACTGCATTTATGTACAGTTTTAAACTGTTTTAACATTACTTAACTGTAAACTGCTTTTTCATACTGAGAGTTGTATTTTCTGTTTGTGATTGCTCTATCCGAACTTTTCTGTGCATTTTTGTCTGTTAAAAGCATTCTCTAGTCCGCTCCTTGATCTGTTTAAAACTTTTATTTAGTGGCTACATGTAGGAACTGTAATAGTGTGCATTACTATAATTGTTTTTTTTTATTTAAATTACTAAATTGTAAACTGTTTTTTCATAGTGAGACTTGGATTTTCTCTTTGTGGGTGTTCTTTCTAGGCATTTAAACTGAGGTTTTTGTGTTCTGCTCAGGTGGCATAATCTTGATAGAGGCCTGTTGTGTAGGCTGGAAATTTTGTTTCTGTTTCTGTCAGTCATTTTCTGCTGATTGTCTTCATTATTGAGAGTAACAAGGCCTCCTGACCTTCTGTAGTACGAGTGATTTGGTAATAGCAGGGGCTGAGGAGTAATACGATCTTCCCAACTCTTCCATTCTTACCGCTATATAAACCCTGTGTCTTATAAAGGCTCTGCTTGTATTGTCAGGCTCTGGATTGCATTGCATAAGTGGAAATTCCTTAAGATTCACTTCTGAAAAGCTTATAATTGTGCTATACAGTTGATCTACTATATTTCTGCATTGTTATAAAGCTTTTTTATTGTTTCACTGTATTTATGTACAGTTTTAAACTGTTTTAACATTACTTAACTGTAAACTGCTTTTTCATACTGAGAGTTGTATTTTCTGTTTGTGATTGCTCTATCCGAACTTTTCTGTGCATTTTTGTCTGTTAAAAGCATTCTCTAGTCTGTTCCTTGATCTGTTTAAAACTTTCATTTAGTGGCTACAGCTAGGAACTGTAATTTTTTCCTACCCACCCTCCCTAGTGTTGTGTGTTCTTATACTTGGTGGCTTTGCAGTTGCTCGCCCATACTGTATATTTGATCTGTGACATTCCTCCCAGTCTAGTGTCATTAGTTCACTCAATCTAATAGAGAACATTTGTGAAGGTCAACCCACTCAGATTCTTAATGTTGAAATATCTTCTGTTCCAGCTTTTTCCATTTCCACTTTACTGGAAAAAAAAATTCTAAGCTTGCTTCCCCCCTTTCCTGTGGCAGGTCAGATAAGGGTTTGCTGTGTCCAAGACTGTTTGTGAGCTCCTATGCCCCCCCCCCACTTACCTGGTGTTAAGCTATTCCTGGCGCCATAATGTCTGTTTTTCAAAATTTCCCTTGCAACTAGCCAGCTTTTTTCATTTTAGCACTCATCTGTTTCTTTGATCTCAGCACTTGTTCAGAACTCATTGTAAGCACTAAATACGTTACAAATTACTACAGCACTCAACTTTCCTCACTTGTCTAGAGGAAAACAGTTTTTAGTAGTTAATAAATAAGCACCTATTCAGGCATGTCTAAAGGTCAGCTCCCAGTGTTTTCTCGTGTCTACCTGAAGAATCTGGGCATCTTGGGACAATGCAGCAATTGCCTGATGTACACAGACAACCCTCTCTTCCTACCACCCAACACTACGACCTGTGAGAGATGCACTTATATAGCCAAACTGGAAGCAAAAGTCTCTTTACCAAAGACAGGACTAGACAGTCAAGTGGAGAAGGTAAACACTTGCACCGCACTACACTCATCACATAGTCCCTGAAAACCTACACCACCGAAACACACACACAGAACCACAAAACACACAGCTACATTCACTGAGGCTCTCTGTACTAATCTGCCCAAACAACAGAGACCTCCAAAGCAGAAATGCAAGCAACCTCCACCCCCCAACACAACCCAAATGACACATAGTCCACATTCCCAGTGTGCCACTCAACTACAGCCCATAAGGCATAACGTACCAAACACTCTAGTCATAGGTGACTCTATAGTCAGGCACACTGATGTTGCACTCACCAGGCTAAACAAGGAAAAAGTTACTGTCAGCTGCCTGTCAGGTACCAGGATCCGCCACGTAACGCATGCACTCAGGTCACTCCACAACAAGTACAAATATGACTCTGTCATTATCCATGTTGG
Organism: Protopterus annectens; assembly: GCF_019279795.1. NCBI lineage: Eukaryota > Metazoa > Chordata > Ceratodontiformes > Protopteridae > Protopterus > Protopterus annectens. Next base: position 972,846,536 of record NC_056726.1, on the reverse strand, counting down.
TGTGAATGACCTGAGACGTACCTCCCTGGACTACATGAAAAGAGACATGGAGGAGCTCTCTGATCTTGTAGCCCAGGCCAGTATGACCCTAGCCCTGAGTAGCATCCTGCCATCACCCAGAATAACACCACAGTACAAGGACAAAATGATTGACTTTAACAATTGGCTAAGTTTCTGGTGTCATTCTAAGGGAATCCATTATCTGTCTGCCTGGGATGACATGATCGACAGACCACACTGCTTTGCCAGAGATGGCCTGCACCTGTCGCCTTTGGGATTCCGGATACTGGCAAAGGCTCTTACCACCCCTATAGTGCCTATTTTAGACAAGGTTCAAATGACAAATTCACCACCGTAACAGGTACAAGCAAGCAAAATCTGAGGGTAATGCTACTCAATGCTAGAAGTCTAAACCTCAAAATGCACTCACTCGAGGCACTCCTTAAAATGGAGAACATTGGCATCTGTGCAGTGACAGAGACCTGGTTCAAAGCTCCAGAGAGCACCCCTGCATTACCAGGCTATAATTCATACCACACCTTTCGGCCACCAAACCCAGATTGAAACACTAAAGGTGGTGGCGTGTCCATATTCATTAAGGATATCCACACCTCCAAGCTAGTTGCTCAGCATAATGCATCCAAGATTATCCAAGTTCAACTAACTCTGGGCAAAACCGCAATCCAGATTGTAGCTTGCTACAGACCCTCCACCATGCCCCAGGATTCCCACTCCTCTTTTCTTGAAACACTGGAAAATATTAAGGTACAACTCAATAATGGGTGATTTCAACTACCCTACCATTAACTGTGAAAACTTCTCATGTACCAACTCTTTTGCTCAACATTTTCTGGAAATCATCAATTCCAAAGCTTTGGATCAACTTATCCACACCCCCACCAGAGGCAGCAATATCCTAGACCTAGTCATCACCAACATGGGTGACCGGTGTTCCACACCAGAGGTCAGCTCCTCGTTGGTCAGAGCTGACCACAAGCTAATCACCCTAGACATCCACATCCCGCTCCCACCCCCCCCCCCCCCCCATTAGGAAAACAACCATAAAAAATTTCTCCAAAGCCAACTTCACACTTCTTAAGACAGAAGTGGCAAACTTCATGACACCCATGCAGATGGACAACAGAGGTACGACTGCTGAATACTACACAAATGCACTTTATAAGCACTTACACGAGTACATGGATCGTGCTATCCCTAACAGAACCAAGATGCTATCCTCCAAAAAAACGAAGCCAGTCTGGTGGTCAAACTGTTGCAAAAAAGAGTAAAATCCCATGATTGGAGGAACTCCCTGGTCAGCCTCAGTAAGAAGCTGAGATCCCTCATATAATCCTCCAAAGCTAGTTATGAAAACAAAATTGCCACTGATTCTAAAGACAGCCACAAAACATTCTATAGCTATGTCAAAAATCTCAATGGCAACACTCGGATCTGCTCTGAGTTACAGCACAATGACACTAAATATACAGAACCAACTGATATTGCCAACATCCTGGCAGATAGGTTCAGTGCTAACTTTACCCCCCCCTCTCACCCCCTAAAGGGCCCATATTTATATCGAAAGAATGCAAAGTTTCTGTAATCACGGCTACACAGGTAAAAACTTTACTCTCCAAAGCCAAGAACACAGCATCCATGGGACCTGACAACATCCCAGGCTGCCTTCTACATGAACTACAGAATGAACTGGCACCCCACCTAAGTACCATGTTCAATCATAGCCTCACCTCAGGCTTTGTGCCCATTGAATGGCGCACCGTGACAGTTATCCCACTCCACAAAGGGGGGGGGCACAACAGACCCCGGGAACTACCACCCCATTAGCCTGACGAGCCTCATCTGCAAGGCCATGAAATCATCATGAAACTCAAACAAAGACATTGGAGATCTACAAACCCTGGACTCCACACAGTTTGGGTTTGTAAAAGGCAGATCATGTCTCCTAAACCTGATAGACTTCTTTGAAGTAGTCACCAAAGCCATAGATGAGGGTAAGGTAGTTCACACAGCCTATCTAGATCTCGCCAAGGCATTCAACACCATCCCCCACTCTGGAATTATAGATAAACTCACTAAACTAGGTATACATCCCTATGTCACAAGATGGTTTGCCAACTGGCTTACTGAAAGAACCCACACTGTGAAAGTAGCAGACTCCAAATCAGACTTCAGACCAGTGACAAGTGGAGTACCACAAGGTTCAGTCCTGGGTCCTCTCCTGTTTGGTATCTACTTCTCTGAAGTACAGACTAACACAGAAGGTCTTTGACTAACTAAATTCACAGATGACTGCAAACTAGGAGCCATAATTGAAACTCCTAACAATGTGGGCATCCTACAAAAGGATCTCACTGAGACAGATGCCTGGTGTCAGACATGGTCTCAAGCTCAATGCCAAAAAGTGCATTGTCATCCCCTTTGGTAAAAATTCTGTACCCATGAACTACCACATAGGCAGTAGTCTACTTAACACTGAAAGTGTAATAAGAGACCTTGGGACACAGGTGGACAGTAGTCTCTCCTTTGATAATCACATCACCAAAGTGGTCAGGAAATCCTTCTACATAGCCAAGAAGGAAATCCTTCTACGTGGCACACCTCATCACAAAAAGTTTCTCATCCAGAAAAAAAGAGGTCAATGTTCCCCTCTACTCATCACTCATTAGACCCATTATAGAGTACAATGCCCCTTTTGGTATGTACCTCACAAGACATCTATAACAACTGGAAAGGCTGCAAAAATGCCTCACAAAGAGGATTACTGGCCTCAAAGAGATGCCTTACGCAGACCGTCTCAAAAAACTCCAGCTTTACTCCATCGCATATCACCTACTCAGAGGCGATCTTTGCCTAACATACAAAGCTATGTCAAACCCAGAGCTGTTGGACATGCTCCACTTAAAGAAATCCCAATCCCTCCTAGCTATATGTTCTAGGGACCTAAACCTTGCCACCACAATAAACAGAACATGCTGGTGGGATAGATTCCTGTCCCAGAGACTTCCCATACTCTGGAACAGACTACTATCTATGTCAAACAGAGCTCCTCATTAGCACTCTTCAAGAAAAATCTTGATGATTGGATGGGTAATAAGAAATTCACCCCAGGGATCACTTCTGTGGGTCTGCTTGACAGGGGCACAGGAAAATAATTTTCTTGGGTGGCAAAAGCCAGGGTACATTTTTGGCTAGGCTTGTATAGGCCCTAGGGCCAATAGCCTAGCACCTACCTATGAACCTATGAACCTATGGGTATGATGGAGAAGGAGAGAGGGTTGTAAGGGAAGGAATAAGGATTAGGGAAAAGGTAAAGGTATTCAAAATAAATGTATGCAGACAGACAGAATGGTAGGTACTCACACAATAGGTTGGGTTCACAAATAGAAGGGAAGACAGACACACAGAAGCTGAACAAATGGTGATAAGGAAGAGTTGTGAAAATGTAGACGTGGTGTGATTTCTTCTCATATAGTAGTGTTGGTTGAGGCAGTGTACACTAGCTTGAATTCTTAAGCAGGCATTCAAATACAGCAGTGACTGATTAGTATGAGCATGTGCAATTACAGTGCTGGGTAGGACTGGCTTCACCCATAAATCGGATGTGTACACTTCCAGTCAAAATAAACATTTGCACAGGGGGAGGGCACCACCATCAATTTCATTCCCTTGTGGGAGGGGCTGGATAATGGTTAAAGTTTTAACTTCACAGACTCAAGGTAAAGGGTTTGATTCTGACCTCTGGTCATTGGCTAAGCTTGTAATAGTCAGCAGAATAATAGACTAGTACTTACCTATGAAATAAAGCAGACTAATAAGACATGTTTTAGGGTGGAGGGTTGGCATAATAGTTAAGGTCTCATCTTCACAGATACAAGGTACAAGCTTTGATTCTGACTTCTGGCTAGGTTTGTAATTGTCTGCACACTGATAGCCTAATATTTACCTGTGAACCTACTTGATAGAAGATGGTGGGTTTACAGATGATGAGAGATGGGGGGGGGGGGGTGTCACAAGATCTCCTCCAATTTCATCCCAGTCTGGAGAGTCTCATAAGGAGCTCTGCCCATAAAGGCCTGGGTGAGGAGGTTCTGATGGTGAGGATGTAAAAACCTCTGGTGGGTCAGTGGTTGGAGATGACCTAGTCAAATCTTGCACTCACTTCAGGAGGCTTTTGATTAGGCCCCAGCACCTCTCCACAGACCTCGCTAATGCAATCTGCACCAGGTCTTTAAGCTCAGGAAGCTGGTTTTCTGGGCTGCTCCACCATGAGATGTTCACAGGGAAGGGGACACTTCTCCTATTCTGTGAAGCATGCCCATTATGGGCAGACAGTGGTGATCTTTCCCTCACCTGCCATGACTGCAGTTTACATACCCTAATGTCAGTTAAATCTGTAAAAGGAAACACAAAGATGGGAGAAAAAAATGATCATAGGAAATGGAAGGCTATAGCCTTTACCATGCAATACTAAGTGACATCAGTGTTAGTTCAGAATAATCTAGCCAGTATGATACTCTAGGCATATTGAGCAAACTGTATTATACTATGGCAGTGCATGATTTACATATCTTAACTTCTGCAAAGCATTACTCCGTGTAATAGCAAATAATACATTTATTATACAAAGGAAGTAGTTTTATAAGTGACTGTTTTTATTACTAATTGCTACTAATTCATGTATTGAACAGAGACACTGAATAAGAGGTCAGGGACCAACCTTGCCATCCCTCATGTGAAACAGGGTGCAGTTCTGTGTGATCTCCTCCCCTGCTACAAAAGGGTAAAATAGGAGAAAATTAATTATTGAAAATCCTTGTATTGAGGCAGAGCCAAGATGGCACAGAGTTAACAGCACTTTTCAGAGCTCATCGGTTTCTTATAATTAATAGGAAAAAATGTTAAATTATCATTGTATTCATTTCCTAAAGCTTACTAAATACTTTTTCTATTGCATTCTAAAGTTTGATTTTTTTTTTTAAGAAAATTTCCTGTCAAAATACATAAGGGAAGAATCTTCTAATAGTCTGAAAGATGAGCAACTACAATTATAATCATACAGACTCTACTATTAAAAAATAATTATATCTGGTGACATCAGCCCTTCACGACTTAACTATTAGAATAGATGAATTTCAAGAAAATCTTCAAGATGTCAAAGAAAATAGTTAAAGCAAACTAATATTTTTAAAGACTTATTCTAACAGCTGCAATAAAAAGTTTCAGATATTGAGAATGCACTATCCGATATTGATACTAGGCTTAAGGAAAATGAATCTCAAATGACAACACACACACAAAAAGCACATTTTCTGGCTGATGGAAAAACTAGATGATTTAGAGAATAGAGAAAAAAGAAACAACATAAGAATCTTTGGCCTTCCAGAAAAATCATAGGGGGATAGTATGGTCTGTTTTTAACAACTGGTATTCCTAAGGTGCTTAATCTACAAGAAGGTTTCTCTTTTGTAATAGAAAGAGCTCACAGGTTGGTGGGTACGTCATCTACTATTAGTACTATATCTAAACCAATATCTATTATAGTCAATTTGTATCCTGTATGGACAAAGAACTGGTGTTAAAATCTGCCTGGTCAAAAGCTCTTATAAAATTTGAACATTCAGTCATTAGATTTGATAATGACTATTCATCCAAGATTATGGAACTAAGAAAGAAAGCATGGCCATTAATTAAGCATCCTAAAACAATATCAAAGCTGAACTAATTTTCCCTGCAAAAATAAAACTTCAATTGTCTTCTGTCACCAGGATTTTTTTTCTACTACTACTGAAGAAGCACTTTCTTTTATCAAAAACATCATTCCCTTGTCAGATGATGGGAATTGGTTACCTTCCACCCATAAAAGATCACCAGAGAAATATAGTTGGACAGATGTAAAGAAAAAGAAACAAAAAATAAAAGTTTCTAAAAACCTATCTACTAAAAGGTAATATGATAATAACAACATAATATGTCTAAATTTAATTTTTAAAGTGAATTGTTTCTTTTTTTTGTATCTTCACTATCAAAACAGGTAAAATTAGTATCATTCTACTGATTTCAAAATAATCTCTTGTATATATTATGGCTTCTTCACATACAGATATGTCTGGTTTCATCTTTCCTTCCTCTATTCTTTATATCCTATAAGTTTAGAGCATGATACATACTTTAATGTATTTAATTAATCTTAATAGTCTAAATCTAATTTAACATGAATAATTATTCTATAAGATCTTTCTTATTATATTAGTCCTGCTGTTTCTTTACTTCTTTGATAAGGTTGAGGTAAAGCAGGAAGTAGGAGAGCTTTTATGTATTTTTGCTCACTGCTTCTTCCCTACTTCTTCGTTGTGTTTATATTTAGATAATAATGTTAGGTTATGACATTGGGTTGGACTGAACCACTTCTAGATGCTTGTTGGTTTTGCTTGTGGGCTGATTATGGGAATCTGCAATGTGGGTTTGCTGCGTTTTTGACTGCTTCACTGGTGTGGTGCTTTGATGGGGGAAGGGATGGTGGAGATGGGTGTTTTTTCTTTGCTTTCTCACTTGAGACTTGAAGGTCTGGTGTTCTTTTTGACTGGGATTGGAGTTATTAGATGAGTTACTTGTTGACTTCTTCTTAAGTTCAAACACAGTCTCATTTTACAAAGTAATGGTTCTCCACAATTTGAAATTGCCTTTTAGAAATACTAATGGCAGAGCATTTCTGCTGAAGAACTTGTGAAGGGTTTTCCTACTTCAAGCACAGCATTTAATGTTGAAAAGCTTCTGTGGAATGTTTGGATTGTTGTCTTATTTTAGAACATCTGATTTTTCACAGAAGCTGAGCCTATATTGATATTAATAGAACTTGTTGGTGGGATAGATTTGTATCCCAAAGTCTCCCCCATCAGTAGAATAGACTCCTTCTCCATCTCAAGCAGAGTAGATCTTTAGCCATCTTTAAGAGTAACCTGGATGACAGAACACCCCTGGGTTCCTACCTGTGTCCCTGCTGGAAAGGAGAAATTGGTGCTGACTTTGAGGAAGCATGGGCAAAATTCTTGGCTAGGCTTATAAGGGCCTCTGGCCAATAGCCTAGTATCATCCTATGAACCTATATAGTATAATGAAATGTCATTGGTTACTAGAGTTTAAGTGCATCATTTTCTATTTTGCATTTATATTTGAACTCCATTTGCACACTTCCTGTTAAAGGATGGCAGTGGCTGTGTTGACAGGACACATTTGCCTTTCGGTGCTGCAGACTTTTGTACTGAAATATAAGATAAAGTAAGCATAAATCTTTTTTTTCTCCCATAGACATTTTTATCAACCTCATCCCATTTGGTTTTATCTCTACATACATATTGTGGGAAGATTTAATATTATAGAAGTCAGCTTGTTTGTTAATCCAATTGTGTACCATGATGAAAGTCATACAGAATCTGTTGTACTCACTTTTCTATATTATATAACATAATGTAACTGGTGTAGTCAGCAAGTCTTATAAGCAAAAAAATCCCCACATAAAGCTTGATTATGGGAAAGCACTTTTCATTTGTTTACTATTGCTGATGGTGCTACTGAGATGGGGATTTACTTGGGGAGTTTCAGTTATCTTATAGAATGAGAAGAAAAAAGGGGAAATCAAACAATTTTGTCTTAGTGGGGGGATTAGAAAAATTCAGTATGGTGGAGTGGATGATTAGACAGGATTTGTTCTTTGCAGATTATGCAGCATTTTTCTCAGTGACATCTTGATTGTGCTCAGTGTGCACAGTGGTAGACAACTGACACACATTAGTTTCTCTATTAGTGGACACTTGAATCTGAGAACAGATGATAATTTTAATATTAGTCTATTGTTTTCCAAACATAATTGTATATGCTTCTTCATATTCCTATACAGCTTTTAGTGCCATCTCCTTCTTAAGTTTATAAGTAATGGATTTATGGTGATTATAACTTCACTTCTAGAGGATATAAAACCGCATTCTCATAGAAATAAAATATGAGTTTATGTAACAGTTTACATTAGTTAAGAGATCCACCTAGTAGTCTTATATATATATATATATATATATATATATATATATATATATATATATATATATATACATATTTGTTACATAAGGGTTTTATAATCCTATAATAATAGATATCAAGCACAGTATATATCCTCTAAACTGTCATTTTACATAATGCATTCACCAGCATTTTATTACTGTTATTGTTGCATTGAAACACAATATGTCAAATGTTGCACTGAGACACAAAAATCAGAGCATTTATTTGTTCTATTGGGCTGCATAAAGGCTTTTAAGGTTTTAAAATTATTTTTAACTTTCAGTGTTTCTTCTAAAGCTCATTCTTTTATGACTGCTCTTTTTTAGTTTTATTTCGGTTTTGATGCATGATTTGGGTTTCCCATCTTTCCTAGTGAATAATAACTTATGAATCTCACATACTTTTTAAGCTTTTTTCAGACTCAGAGTTTTGTGTGCTACTATAATATAATATAACATTAGCAAAAAGAAAAAAAGGGTTGTTGCTTTCAATTTTCTGATAACTAAATTTGTAATCTGTATGACTTAGAAATGAAACTACCCTTCATAAATCAAACAAGATAATTAGTACATCCTTATTTGGTACCTGCTTATTTCATGATTATACATGAGATATAAAATTTACTAAAATATCTGTTTGTATATCGGCTATATTTTAGCTCATGAACTATTTTCTATATTATATAGTGACAATTTTTTTTCTTTCTGTGACTCAAGGAGAAGCTGATTTAGTATCAATAGTCATTTTCTGTACTTTACAAAATTCATTGCCTTTAATTCATGGTTGCACCTAATATATATAGACACAAGAATTTGTTTATACTTGGAATCAATACTGTTGCCACAAATTTATATAAATGAGAAAAATATTGCAAGATATTTAAATATGAAATTATAAGTGTTGTGGCAAGATATTCATTCTCATTATGTTGTCATGTTTACAAATGCCCAATTCCCCTTAGAATTAATTTTAATCTCACACATTCTTGGCTCAGTTGTAAAATATGCAATTACCTGATTAACATAGCTAATATTCAGTTCTATTGTCATAATTTTGTTTAATAGGGCAACCTCAATATAAAAACTATAATTTCTTAATGTAAGTGGCTTGATAGTTATTTAAGTCATCTGCCTGTAGGGATAAACCCCAGTGCTAATATTTAAAAAAAAATGGTTTTACCTATGAATATTTGTTATTTCATTGCATTTTATGATATGTTAAATGTTTTTTATATTGCTCTGCCAAGGTATTTAGCTAGTAAATCATCAACACATAATGATATCAAATCCTTTTAAAAATACAGTTGGGGTTACAGTTGGGTTCTAAGTTTGTATGAGGTGGAAATAGGAATCATATTATCATTATTTCTGCTTTTTTACTTTTTTCTTTCAGGGATATTTTATATGCAAATGAAAATTCCCATTAAATTTAATTATTACTGCAGAGCTCTCCCAATATGTTATTGAATATTTCTTTTTTGTCAGTGATGTGCTGGGAGAGAGTTAATCTTGAGATATGGTTTTCTCATATGACAGCTAAGAATAATATTTATTCCATGTGTAGTTTTTTTTTTTTTTTTTTTTTGAAGAGAATGTTTTTTATTATTATTTTCTTTCTTATATCTGAAACCTTCATTTATTTAAACATAGTAATTTCAAGAGCATATATAATTAAAAAAAATCATCTTTTCTTCTCCTTTAAACATGAAATTGAATTTATTGTCATTAAACATTAATGGTCTAAAAAATCCTAAAAAGAGGACACAATTACAAACAAATTTAGAACCTAATAAATCACATGTCTTATTTCTTCAAGAAACTCATTTTTCTCATGATACTGACATTCCGTTCTGAAATTTTAATAAATATATAACCTTAATTCATTCTTCCTTTAAATCCAAAAAAAGAGAGGAGGAGTAATATTGTGGAAAAATGACTCAAATGCCACAAAATGAATTTAAACACAAAGCTAAACATGGTTTATTTACTTTGATTATTATAAAATATTGTAATGGGATCTGGACTTTGGTAAAGTTATATTGGTTTCTTGGAATTAGAATTAAAATAGCTAAAAAGCGTCTTGATTCTATAATAAATAATTAAGGAAAATGTAATATTCTGTGACGTTAATTATACATTAGATGATACTGAGTCTAATTCAGGTAGAAAATTCAAATTATTCCCTATTGTAAAATCTCTTAAATAATAGAAATATATTTTCAATATTAAGGGTACATTTAGTTTCAAAGATAAAAATTCTTTAAACTTCACCCATTACACTTAAAATTATGGTACTCAAATGAGAACTGATAAGTTATTGATTTCTCAAAATATTACATCTAAAATAATTAATTTCAGTATAACACCTTATCCTTTCTCCGACCATAATGCATTAATATTACAAATAGAAATACATTTTAAAACTCTTATTACTAGAGTTTCATCATACATTACTAAAATAAATAATATAAACATGGTTATTAGAAGAAATATATAACTTTTTGCTATTTAATGAACCACCCAGTTTCAAATAAAACAATGATTTGGAACTCATTTGAAACATATATTTATGATAAGACAATCTCCTGGTATTGGTATAAATTAAAGGACTGGAATAAAGTATTGTTAGATACACAGTTAAAAGAAATCACACATAATGAAAACAATTCAGAACAGAATAAAGATGAGATTAGAATTCTAAATAATAAATATAATGAATTATTATCTCATAAAACTGAGTTAGCTTTGAAAAAGCTCAACATAGCATCTTATTCAAGATCTCTTAGACATTTAAGAAATATAATCAAAAGAATTAAACTTCAAACTAATAATAATATTAAGGAATTAAAAACTCTATGAATAACTTAAGCTCAGATATTGCTGATTTATTAGAACATTTTAGAAATCATTATTCACTTTTAAATCAATCAGAAACAAATAGAGGGGGAATCTATTAAATTAAATAGATACTTCTTTAGTTAGAAAGATCTCTTCTTCACAAAAAATAATTTATTAAAACCTATTTCTTTGCAAGAGATTACTCAAAGATAAAAGCTATAAAATCTAATAAAGCTCCTGGAAGTGATGGATTAATACCACAATTATATAAATTATTTCCTCAGAAGATTATATGTATTTTACACAATGTTCCTACAAAGGTACAAGATATGATTCAAATGCCTCCCTCATAGAAATATTTTCTAATCACTCCAGTTTTAAAAGAAGGTAAAGATCCTCAAGAATGTTCTTCTTATAGACCTATCTCTTTACTTAATGTAGATTATAAATTATTTGTCAGTTTTTGCTGATAGAATGAAAGAAATTCTACCAACTATAATTAGTTTAAATAAATCTGTATTTATTCATAAAAGACAAACTTCCGATAACATTAAAATATTAACTACTTTAATAGATATAATGAATAATAGGAAAACAAAATCTTTATTAATTAGTTTAGACATTGAAAAAGCATTTGATTCTTTGGATTGGAACTATTTATTAAAAAAAACAAGTAATCTCCGTGGTATCCACAAAGTCTCAAAACAATCCACTAAACAAATATAGTGAGTCCAAAAACAAAACAGTGTAAGAAACTTCTCTGTGTGTAAGATTTTCAGTCCATATATCTCTAGTTAATCACTGTATATTAATCAGATCAAACAATAGTAGTAGAAGTAGCGAACTTAAACTCATCTTAAGTAAAAAAAAAATATAAAAAATATATAACTGTACAAAATTACTAAGTATTCAAAAGTAATCCAAGCAAGGTAACACTTTGTTTTACAGCACAATAAACCACTCCCTTGCCTGATAAAATGTATATATATATATATATATATATATATATATATATATATATATATTTAGAAATTGAGGAAATATTACTCTATTTTTGTTTTACTTGGATCACTTGTCTGTGTACTTAATAAAGGATTTTCAAAAGGAAACAGACTGCCTGCCTTGCTTGGATTACTTTTGAATACTTTGTAATTCTGTACAATTATATATTTTTTATTATTTTTTTGACTTAAGACGAGTTTAAGTTCGCTACTTCTACTACCATTGTCTGATCTGATTAATATACAGTTATTAACTAGAGAACTATTTATTTAAAGTGCTATATTTGTTTGATTTCCATTCAAATTTTATTAAGTTGCTAATGATTATTTATAAGAATATTGAAGCATATGTAAAGCTAAGTTGTTATACTTCAAATTTTATAAATTTAGCTAAGGAAACTAAACAAGGTTCTCCTCTGTCCCCTTTATTATTAGATTTAGCTATTGAAATACTTGCTGTTCTTATTAATTCACATACCAAAATTCTAAGCTTAGATCTTAAAAAAGGAATATAACTCCAAAATAATGTTGTTTACTGACAATATTCTTTTAACAATTAAAATTACCCCAGAAACACTGGAAGAACTTAAGAAAACAATAGGTAATTTTCAAAAAAAAATTCTAATTAAGAAAACAATAGGTAATTTTCAAAAAAAATTCTAATTCATATTTTAATAGTTCCAAATCTAATCATATTTATTAATAAGAAAAATCCAATAAATACAGATTTTGTTTTTGGGTAAAGAATCTAATAATTTATTATATTTAGGTATTAATATTTTTACCAATACAAAAGAAACCATAAACTCCAACTATGAAAAAAGTAATAATTTCTTTAAATTATTTAATTATTGAAATACAATATACATTTCTTTTGATGGGCTACAAATTACTAAGATGTCATTATATCCAAATATATTATACATAACTCAATCTCTTATGTTACCACCAAAGAAGAAGCAAATACAAACAATAAATATACTACTTATAAACTTTTTATTGTACCCAAATATATTCAGATTAAATATAAATCATCACTTTAGACCTTGGAAAATGGGAATGTGAACATTCCAAATATAGAAAATTATGCAAAAGCGGCAATTATTAAAATGATCTTTAGTTGGTTAGCTATAAATTATATATCTAATTGGAAAATCTTCCATTCTCAGTTACTGAATATTCATAAACTAAAGTCTTTAAACCTTAGAAATTCTAAATTATACAATCCTTTCTGGCTTTTTATCTGTAAATATATTCAAGTTTCTACAAATTTCCAATCTAATTATACTTATTTAAGTTTAATCTTAAACATTTTTAAAAGAATAATAATGAATAATTTAAACTATAAATTCTGGTTTGAATCTCTAATTCCTTTTTCAGTAACAAAACAAAATATTAATAAGCTACCCGTTCATATATTTGACTCATGGAATAATAGGCATCTTTATTACAGTTAATGTTTCAAATGAAATACATGTAAATTAATTGATTCTATTTGTTTAGAATTTAATATAAATTCTAACGAAACAAATTATTTGTAAGTAATTTTCACATAATTTCAAACTAAGTTTTCTTTTTTATCTGATTTTACTTTAATTACATTTCCTGATTGGATATTAAATCTATTTGAAATTATTTATAAATGTGAATTTGATAATTTAATTTCAAAAATATATACAATGTTAGCTAAATGTTTTTCAAACTTAGTAACTTTTGGAACTTTTTCTCTAAAGAGTACTTTATAGTTTTTTACAGAACAAAATATAAATCAACTTCTCTCCTCTGATAAAAATACATGTTGGACACTTTATTATTTACTTGTAAATTTATGTTTAGACCTTTCTTAACTCCTGTAAGAGTTGCTAAAATGAGAAAGAAAAATCCATCTGAGTGTTGGAGATGCAATAAGCATATTAAAGCAAATTGGTCACATATGTTTTTTGATTATTTAATGGTTCAGAATTTTGGGGTAAAAGTTCAAGATTTTTTAAAGTATTACGGAATGATATATTCATTTTTTTAACAAATGCAATGGTTCTCTTTAATATTCTGGGAACAGATATACAAAGGAAATATTTTGCTTACCTAACTTGGACTATACTTGCTGTGCCAGAAAATATATTACAAGTAACTGGAAATCTTCTTCAGAATAAAAATTGTAAGACTTTCTTATCCCCTTAAAGGACCATTAATTAAAGAAATCAAAATAAAAGGGAGAATAATTTATCCAAACAATTTAAGGAATAACCCTTGGTTCAAGGTTTTGGCCCTTATTGAAACATCATCTTCATCTAAATAATTATTCAGATTGTTATTAGGATTTCTTTTCTCTTTTTATTGTCTTGTATCATTTATTATTTTTTAGGTCTCGGACTTATTGTACATATTGCAAATAGTTAGAATTGTGTTGGCTCTTTAAAACATGATTCAACTTATTTTATTTATAGTATTTCAAAGAATGCAATTTTTGTATTTTTTTTTCAAAATGTTCAATAAAAATATTTTAAGAAGAAAAAAAAGAAAATTCTTGTATTTATAAAATGCATTGTTACCTGCAATTCAGTGTATGAAGTTTATTGTGTGCCTTCTTCATTGCATTTTTCCTACAACTGGTAATGTACTGATGAGTGCAGTAAGAATTGCATGTGTCATGAAGTGGTGCCTGCTTCCCATTTGCCTTTCATTGCTTTGTTTTAGTAGTCAAAAAATCCAAACCTCATACCTTAACTGAAACTGCAGATACACCACTGAAAACTGTTAGGATTACTTGTCTTTGTAAATGTTTTCTTCCATCACTCACTCCCAAACAGCCAACCAACAAATAAAATGTTTTACATGACCTACTCATTTGAATGAGTATTTTATGCATTTATTTGCCAGTCCATTACATAAAAATTAACATGTACCACTAACTGCATTTACATTATTGCAAATGTTTTTTCCTTGCCATGAATGAAAAATATTTTGCTTGGGGCTTTTACTTATTAAGCATCTATAATATACCCCACAACAAACAGTTCATGCAGAACATTTAGGTGAACCATCACAGGACTTTCAGGAATATCCAAATGAGGGACTAATCTCTAAGCTTTAGGATTGGCTCCTTGTTTTTCCATCTCCCACATTTTTATCCAATCAGCTCCCATGGGACCTCCTACCTTTGTCTGTAACTGCTTTTACATAACTGACCTGTTGAATGTAATGTATTAGAATAAGAACGCTTGCCCCTCTACCTGCTTAACTGAATAAACTACTGGAAACTTCAACAAGGTGTCTTTATTCCTCCCACAGGGAGGGCATCAGAGAGAGAGAAAGTCTCCTAAATCTGCAAGGTAAAGTGATTTTAGCTGGACTAATCCTTTATACTTTGATTCTTGTTAGTCCTGTCACCTTCTAGGTCACAAGTGGGATACCAGACTTCACTCAGGCTCTCTGGATTACCTCTGTAATCTTTAAAGAAATAAAGATTTATCTTAAGAGACATGCCTTGTTTCTATATAATTTACTTCATAGTTCATATTCAAACTTTGCTAAATGTACTACAGGTTGCAAATAGTATGCACATCATATGTTTACATAAAACTCTAACCAGGTATGCTGTGCTTTTAACTAAGAGATTTAAAAATGCAAGTAGGCTTTCATACAAACTGCCAGTGAACTGTATTAGAAAACAGAGTATTGCATGGAAAACATCATGTGATATAATACCTGAACATGTCTAAAAGGATCATTCTAATCTAAAGAAACTGACTGGGGCATTATACAATATTTGACCTATTACTACCAGAAGGTTAACTGAAATGTTTTGTTGAAAATGTGCAGCATATGCACAGTACAAATTGCATAATTCTTTAATCGCAAATTCATTTTAATGTAGAATACACAGAATGACTGAAAACATATTGCCTCCTTGTTTCTGTGTATCATATATATATATATATATATATATATATATATATATATATATATATATATATATATATATAAAACAAAAAAGAAGAAAGGATGTAATTGATGAAATAAGATTGACATTTCCAAAATGTGCTGCCATTATTCAACAAATTCATAAAATTATTCTGATATATCCAAGTTGAAGAAAAATGGACATTGTATTAGAACATTATATCTACCCATGCATATATTAAGGAAAAGGATTCGGGGAAGGTCAGTATCCCAACAAGGTCTCCAGTATATATTCCATATATACTTTACATAGTACATAGATTATCATTAATTGTCATTAGTAAAACATTCTTTATTACAGGTTTCTAAACTTTTAATTAGTGTAACCATTCTGACAACTGTGCATAAGAAAGGAACAAGTAAGGACTGTAGCAGGATAACCATTTTTGTTGAGTCTGTTTACTGATAGTTTCCTTTCATGTGAAACACAAATCAATATATATTGATATTTGTGCACAGTTTCTCATAATATGAATGAGTTAAAGTTTTCATATTTTATGAGTTGCATACACCTGAGTTGTTTTCATTAACCTCATGCTGCTCTTCAAAGCAATGGATGTTAGTCATACAGACACTAAAATAAAAATAACAATAATTTTGCAATGACTTGTTTTAAAGATCTCAACTTTCATATAAAATATAGTCAACTGTATTGACTTATAATCCCTTGGGATTGTAAATTTGAAATGATCTATACTGTATTTACATGCACTCATTGCATAATCTGAGTTTATGATACTAATACTGCTGGGAATCATAAAAAGAAAAGTGGTAACTAAAACTATTTAATAACCAGCACTGTGTGAAACTCAGTATTTTCAAATGGACTTTATTAAGTTAGAAAAGTACCAAAATATATTAGCTGCTGAGTCGAAACCTTCTCAGGTTTTGAGACAGACAGTATCTCAGTCTGAAAGAAACTATTAAAAAAGTGGTTGTTGGATTTTAGACTCTTGTTTCGATTAACAGGGCCCAGTGTATACACTTTACTAGGCAGATTATCAAGGATTGCAGAAAGCTTTGCTAACAAAATAACAGTTTCACTGCCTTTTATACATAGACCCTCAGGATATCTTAAGAACAAGCTTGATGAACTATATAGAGAAATGGGCATTGCTTGCTGGTTTACCATTAGCCCTGATGTGTATCAGATTTTAGTGTCACAGAAAAAAATACCAGGCTAAGACTGCATGAAACCTTGATCAGCTGCCCTAAGAGAATTTCACATTATCCTCTCAGAAAATATATATTAACGATAAATTAATTAAGAAATATTTATTGCATGAAGAATTGCCAGAGAAAGTTTTATTCAAATATTGCCAAGTGTCATATATTATTTTTGTTAAAAGCTTCTCAAGTAATTTTTTTTCAAACAGACACTCTAGTTCTGGTACAGATGTCCCAGAGGAAGACCATGTTTAAAAACCTTGCTGAAGAAGGATTATACCTGGCAGTACTGAACATTACCATCTCAGTGAAGCAAAAAAGACATCAGACTGAATGTAGCCATAAAAGACAAATACCTATGAAACCAGCATTCAATAAATGGGCAGACACAACCCAGTAACTGAAGATCAACAATAGTGAATATTTTATTCCTGAAGATAGACTCAGTTACATTCAGGCCAGTTAAGGAGGCTGGAGTCAGACAATTTCTAAAATGGGCATCAGAGATCAAACCTCAAAAGAAAAAAAGATTTTTTTGGTGCATAAATAGAAATACATACCATATATCCCAAGAAAATCCAAACACATCAGCCTTAATTCCAGAAGTTACAGCAATTTAAACATGATCTCATCCTTGTTACCTATTGCTGCAGACCCCACTGACTGTCGCTGGTAAAGAAATAATGCAGAACCTGATCACATCATAAGTTCTGAGACTCCACATCTAGTTTAACTTTCCAAATCCATTCAAATAAGGATGCTGAAAACTAAAAGAAGAAATATAGACTGTGCACTTTGTGACCCTGTACAACCTGCTTACTAAGATAAACTTATAGATTAAAAATGAAATACCTACCAGAATTTCCTAAATTATTTTGCAGGAGACAAAAACTAAGTGGTCTGTAGCCATGATCCTTGTTATGCCGGTGGGATTTTCCCATGGTCCCTGTCTTCATTTTGAAGGATGAACTATCAAATACGACTTACAGTGAGATTTACCTTAAAAATTAATCCATTTTGCACATAATGTGTGTCTGCCCAGCAAGATCATGCTAAATCAGCATATCAAGGACTGGTCTAGGACCAGTTGCAGGACTAGTAGCTATATAAAAAGAAAAAAAAATCCTATGACACCCAGCTGCCCTGTGTTTTTTACAAATAGATTTGAAGAAATGTAGACAGATCAAATCTCTACATCTCATTATGAGTTGTCACTGACCTTACCCAGATGTTTTATTTTCAATTATTTGCATTATTTAAGGAAAAGCCTTTCATTAAATAAAACTCATCACAAGAGAAACATTATATTTATCTGAGAATGGAATAACTGATTAATTTTACCTCTATGACTGATGCGACGAAAAGAAATGAAACAAGGCTTATATTGCCTGCAAGTTCTTCAACACTATCATAACAAAATTTGTTTAGTTGAACAATCAAACTATTCCACTGTGCACATGAATGTACCTGGATATTTTGTATCCAATGTTCTGTCTATAAAACTGAACTACTGTCCAGTCTTATGAAAATATCCATAAAGGGGTTGGCAGTATGTATACGTCTATGTATATATTTATTATAGTTTGATAACCAGGTAAGTGGACTTGCCCTCAGACCCTTTTCAGCTATGACTTGGGCCCAATAGTATATTATTAAATACAGAACTACTGTACATACAAAACAGGCATGCAAGCTAAATAAAGGCAATAAAAACTGAAAAGCATTTTTACATTATGTGTAATTAAGATGCAAAATTCTACAGCTTTAAGATAGGTTAATCATTTATAACTCTTCATGTACTAGATATGAATCAGGCATGATGTGTAAAGACCACCCCTTCCCCAGAAAGCATGAGCATTTGGAGTCCTTAACCATGTGCTCTTTTAGCATAGTTGTGATCATTTCCATTGTATTTTGTTGTCTTACTTCTACTGGAAGTTGATGCCGAATGTATTTATCTATCTATCTATCTATCTATCTATCTATCTATCTATCTATCTATCTGTATCTGTTTGTCATGGTAGTGCACTAATCATGAGAGATGCTTTGCAGGCATAGCCAGGTGGAAGAGCAATTCACAATTAGTAAATGTAGGAGTTGTAGCATACAATTGAAAAGTATTAAAATAAGAATTAAATTGTAGAGCCCAATATACAAAATGCTCTTTCTGCTATGGCTGTTTGCTGATTGCACTTTTTTTAATAGGCAGCCAGTTGAAACACTTTAAGAGTTAGCAGTGATGAGTATTTCATGCTGTATGTGGTACACATCTTCAAATTTTATGACTGTTTGTATTTTATGTGCATTTATGCTTGAGTGCAAAGTTTTTAGAGGGAACTCATATTCACTTTCTGGGATAAGAACATTATTTACATATTTTTAGTTGGTGAAGAGTTTTGTTAATAATATAGTCAGCATGACTTGCCAGTGAAAGAGTAGGGTCTAAAGTTACTCCTATGTAATTCTGCTGGTGGTAAAAGGTTGCCTGATATGTCAGTTATTGTAATATGTGGGGCTTTTGGAAGTTTTTCAGGAGTGCTGAAGATCATAATATGATATGGATTGCTGAGAAGCATATTGTTACTTGTCCTGTGACATAATTTTGTAGTTTGTAGTTTTGTTGTAGGGTGGTGATAACTTTTCTTAACTTGAGCAGTAAAAGCTTGTCAGCATATGTAACTATATTAAGTAGGGTCAGTTGAGTGGATATATTTTCCATGAAAAGAGCGGTAGATCAAAAGGGGAGCATGTATGGAGGCTTTTGGACTGCTGTGATAATGGTACCTTAACTAGAGAGACAGTTTTCTAACTGGACTTGGAATGTGTTATTTTGAAGAAAACTTTCAAACCACCTTACAGTAGTTGAACCAAAGCTGAGTTAAGTTTGTAGATGAGTAGATTGTCATTTTCAGCTTCAAAGCCTATAGTCACATCTGTGAATAAGTCACCTGAAAATTTGGATTTGTTCATATTGATGAAAACATGTATTTAGCAGTAACACAATGCTGATGTGGTGCCAAAAAATTTCTAAAGCCATGTTGATTGTCAAAGAGAAGATCATATGTATTAATGTGGTAAAATAGTTGTTTGCAGATTCACTTGTGGGATATAGGTTTGCTCTTTGTCTATGATCTTTGCATTCTTTAGGCCAGGTGTTTCTTGGGGAGAGGTATGAGGTATGTATGCTTAAAGGTTATGGGAAAAATTGCAGAGGTTAAGTAGAGATTGAAGATATGTTTAAGTGGCTTATCTGGGGTATGATGACATTTTGAAGAAATAGTACAGTTGTAAGACTTTAGTGCTGTTTTTTTCATTTAAATTAAGATTATTTTTCATTTATTTTTCAGTAACATTTGGGATGTATGTCGCTAGTGTGTATAACTGAGATGACTGAATTAGTGACTTTTGTGTTG